>NW_024539697.1:0-77898 GCF_016647785.1 Suillus fuscotomentosus
TGAGCGTGGAATCATGTGATAATTGGTGCAACCAGTGGAAGATCTAAAAGAGTCGACATGTCCGAAGGGAGTTCTTCTGAACAACTATAGCTCGGGTCATACGTTCGTACTCATGTCGTTCAATTGGTTTACTCAGCCTAAGAACACAGCCACATTGTAAGAGTCGAAAGCTTACATAATACATTCTTGGTAAGTATGTACCAAATTTCATTGATGTTTTAGGTCAGAATTAAACTTCAAATTTGAGCACACGCAGAAAATTAAATTAAATTATTATTATTATTGATATATAGTCGGTGGGAATATGGTTTGAAATTTTATATGTCGTCCAAAACATTACCCATCTTTAGGTCAGTTTAAATTTTGAATATTTTAAGTGTCCTAAGCCGTCTATTGAAACGAGGCAGGTTGAGGCAGTGAATGCACTATAAAACGCACAATACACGCACCTCTGCAGCTTAGAGAAGAACACGATCCCTTCAAAGTCCACCTCGACTGTGCTCAACACCATCAACTTCCAGTAAAATGTCGACTCTCATTCCAATCACCAAACCCCTGCGAGAGTTCAAAGGTCATGCAGATGCCGTGACGGCAATCGTAGTTTTCCCCGATAAACGACGTATGGTTACAGGCTCGAACGACAAGACGCTTTGTCTGTGGGACTTGCAGACAGGTGTTGTGTTGAACAAGATGTACGGGCCTCACAATGGACTTGGAGTGCTGAGTTTAGCTGTATCACGAGATGGGCAATTGATAGCAAGCGGTGATGCAGGAGGACAGGTCATCGTCCAGCATGCAGAAACTGGCAAAAGGCTCATACAACCCATCAAAGCCCACTTCGCAGGGATCCCCTCGTTGGATTTCTCTCCCGATGGAGCAGTACTGGCCACTATAGGTCATAACGACACGGTGAAACTGTGGAATACCAAAACTGGGCAGCTGCAAGGAAATCCAATTCAATGTGGTGATACTTTTGTCAGTTGCGTACGGTATTCGCCGTCTGGAGAGCTTCTTGCCATCGCAACAAGAGGCAATATCGAAATTTACAATTCAGGCACGAGGACACTCGTCGCATCCTTCACGGCGGCTCACAGCCTGAGCACATGGAACTCGTCACTTACATGGACACCCGATGGCAGACGCCTTCTCACAGGTGGCCGTGCGGGCGATGCTACCATACGTGAATGGGATACAGCAACCTGGAGGCAGATCGGTGATCCTCAGATAGCTCACTGTCAGAATATCAGTGCCATTGCCATTCATCCTGCTGGCACACTCGTCGCCTTCACATTTGATGACAACTATGTTCGTCTCTGGCGGCTCTCAGATCGACAAACCGTTGTCATATTCCAACATTCATTCCTCGTGCGATGCATCACTTTTTCCATAGACGGCAACCATATCCTCAGCGGCGGCGGCGATAAAATGATCTCAGAGTGGGCAGTACCTCCGGGTATTCATTCAAAGGCATGTTTCCGGCTTTAACTCATATATCGATTCGAGCATGTTTCGTCCAGATCCTAGCCATCACGAAATCCCGTGTTGCATGCATAGATGGGGACTTATCTACTGCCGAAGAACTACTCACGCAAGGTATCAATGCTGATCCGAACAACCATACTTCTTACGCCCATCGCTCATTCGTTATGACGCGAAAACACGACTGGGACCGCGCCCTTCAGGACGCAATTAAGGTGAGATTAACTAATCCATCATCGCCCTTTTACGAGTGGCTAACTCGATGGTGACATAGTCCATCAGCATCCGTCCCTCATTGATAGGCTATATCTCCAAGGGTATTACCCTCTGCGGAACGGGCTGTGTCCCGGATGCGAGGGCAGCATTTGATGTCGCATCCATGTATACGGACCAAGATTCAGAAATTCTCCATTTCCTGCTCTTGATCAAAGTATGTTATATTTGTCTCCCATACTCTCCGCTTCATCGCGTATTTTAGGCCATCGTGCTCTTTAATGCAGATCAGCATGACGAAGCAATCCTGCTCCTCAAAGAACTCGCTACCGGTTGTCCGAATGCAGACACTCACGCATGTCGCATCGTGCAAGTAAGTATCTGTCACACTCGGCTATCAACACTCATCTTTGCAACTCACATATCAGGCATATCTGCGTGTTCAACTCGGAATCAAGGCTTTGGATAGCACATATTACGAAGAAGCCGCTGAACACTTTAACGCTGCTCTCAACTCCAGCACTCTCTCATGGAGATCACCCATTCATGTTATGTGCGAGGACTTGGTAGTGGTGCGTGAATACACATTCACAATCCTTTTCATAACCAAATCCCTTGTTCAGCTCTTTGGCTGGGATCTCAAATCGTTGTGGTTGACTGCACACCAGAAACGTTGTGATGCACTCCTTGGGGCAGGTAAACTTCTAGATGCCGTGAGATCATACCAATACATGATGGATAATATCGACAAAACAGCGAAGGCCAGCTGCCTTGAATGGTCCAAAGGCAAGTCTGTAGTTTGCAATGTTGCACGAGCTACAATTCTCGCCCCCATTTCACTCAGCGTTCATGGAAGAATGCAGCGCGCTGTGTCTTGCCAGCGGAGACGCTGCCCTCGCTGCAAGCAAGTATGGCATGGCGATCGACCTGTACTCGGCGGCGATCGACCTGGATTCTGGATCTCATGACGTCTTCGCAAATCGCAGCAGGGCGAAGTTGGGGGAAATGCTATGGGAGGAGGCGCTTCTCGACTCGCAAAAGGTACGACGGTATCTACGTCCTCATAGCCTATGTTCACTTCGGTAATGCATAGGTCACCGAACTCAATCCTTCGTCTCATGTTGGATACGAGTTGATGCATACAGCGCTGCGCGGGGCGCAACGTTACGACGAAGCCATTGAGGCGTTCAAAATCATGTTGTCTAAGTTGGACGATTCTCTGGAAGCTCAGATACGAGGTAAGCCATTGGAAACTTCTGTATGGTCTCGAAATGCCTATCTCGTTCTGTAGATCTGCGTCAGCAGTATGTCTCTCCATCGGAAGCAGAAGACGCCATTCAAAGAGTTGTTCGGATTGAACTCGAAAATGCCCCGCTACGTCTACTGAATACCTCCACGGGTCTTTTGTGCGATAGAGTGGCACAAGTAAACGCCTTCAAAATGAGTCCAGAGTACAACGAGCTTGTCTCATTTCCAACGAAGGATTCGAATCTTCGAGCAGAGCGCATCAAAGATGTAGTGGCAACGTACTTCCGTTGCGTCCTGCTATCACACAGGTGGGAGGAGATGGAGGCACTACTGCACGACATCCAAGATAAAGATGTGCGTGAGTTGAAGGGACTTGCCGGGATCGCGAAACTGCAGTCGTTCTGCGAGGTCGCTCGTGGTGCTGGATATCGCTGGGCTTGGATGGACACATGCTGCATCGACAAGAGGAGCAACACCGAGGTTCAAGAATCGGTCAACTCCATGTTCGTCTGGTATCGTCATTCAGCGCTTACTATCGTCTACCTATCCGATGTTCCTCCTTCATCCCAACCCGGTGCACTGGCGAGGAGTGTTTGGAACAAGCGAGGATGGACCTTTCAAGAATTCGTCGCTTCGAAAGTTGTTATCTTCTATCAAAAGGATTGGTCATTATATCTGGGCAATCGCACTCCCAACCACAAAGAGTCCCCCGTAATCATGCAGGAGTTGGAGGAAGGAATGGGAATAGATGCACGGGCTCTGATCTCCTTTCGTCCTGGGATCAGCGACGCTCGACAGAGACTTCAATGGGCATCATCTCGAGACACCACATTGCAAGAAGACGTCGCGTACTCATTGTTTGGTATCTTCGGTGTCCACCTACCTGTAATCTATGGCGAAAAAAGGCAGAATGCTCTCGGGCGACTCCTGCAGGAGATCGTGGCTCGGTCGGGAGACATCACCATCCTCGACTGGGTCGGACAATCTTCCGAGTTCAACAGCTGTCTTCCGGCCTATATTACCTCTTACGCCACTCCTCCACGTACCCTTCCATCTTTGTCCGAAGATCAGATTCAAACAACTATCTCTTCCCTGCGAAAGAATTCCATGGTTGTGGATTTGGCTTCAGAACTTTACGACCGGCTTGACAACACGAGCGTCGCTCGTTTCGCGAACTGCAGATTGCGTCTGCCTTGCATGGCATTCCGCGTTACAGAAGTCAGTTTGAGCTACGGTCCATCCCAGGAGACTCAATATGAAGTCAAGGCAGACGGGCTTGATGACCTGCTGATCACCACTGAAGAGCCGATTGTTCAGTTCTCGCGGACAAGGCCCACTCAGCAAACCTTGGTGCTTGTCCGCCCCTGGGATCGGTTTCTCCTCGAGCTACCAGACTTTGCGGATCTTGATCTTCAAGACGATACGGAGAACGAAGGGGATTACTGGACGCCGCCTTCTTCTCCGTCGGATGACTCACCTAGCCATTTTCTTGTAAAACAGGAGGTGGATGATCCAGAATCGCGAGCATTACGGTTACTTGTTCGTCTCGGGCAGCCTTTTGGGGCATTTTTACTAGTGCGGCAGCGCGGCGGAGAATACAAGAGGGTTGCGTCAGATCGTGATATCATTGTGCAAGTCAAAGATATGACTTCTGTTCGGGACTTGATGGATGTCAGGACTATAGAAATACTGTAGATTCATTTTCCTCCCAAGATTAGGGATTCGAGCGGTTTTCATTGGAATTTCATATACATCGTACTGCATGCATGTGTATTGGACTATAGTTTCCTTTCAAAATGGAGATCGACTTCGCTGTCCGATACTACTAGACCCATGCACGTTAGAAAAGGAAAAGAAACCCCACAGATTTTCTGACAGAGGGTGCATTCAATTTCTAACTGTCGACCAACAAAAGCCTCCCGGGGATGTATGGTGGGACGACCATATCAGCTGACTGTTGTAGTTACCACGTCAGTAAGTCATAAGGCTTGCTCCGCACCTCCGTTCACCAAAATCCACGAGGTCTGGCATGAACTCCTGACGTGTTTCCGATCTTGAAAAGTATATGAGATGTAGATATGATTATGACGTCCAGACTCTGTTCTTCGGATGTCGGGGTGCGATAGTTCCGGACGATCTCCTTGGGCTTCTTGCCCTGCCAAGTGACTCGGACTCAGAGATCCCGACTAACGACAGAATTTCTAGCGGTCGCTCCTATGAATTTGTCGGGCCCTACCAATGAAAGATCCTGACTCGACTTGGGAGTTCATGGACGCATAGCGGGTCATCAATAACCATGACTATAATTTTATTAGTTGGCTGCTGTTGCACGGTTGTACCACCCTTTGTCCTTCTGTGAGTGGGACCGCGACAAGTTGATGCATGATCCGCAAATTGCTGTCTGGCAGGCTATGCATTCAAGTTCATTCATTAGTAACGTCTCGAACGCCTGAAAAAATACACTCCACGATCCTATTAACAGAAGAACAGTCAAACGAAAATCCGATAAGAAAGAAAACTCTCGATGCCTGGGACACGTAGGTCATGCGTCATGCCTTGACGAAAGCTTGGCCTTCAACGGTTGGACCGTGATTTAAGATTTCTGAACGAATTTTTCAGCTACGTCGGGGAATACCAATCCGGAGAATATATCCAGATTCCAGATCGTGGAGAGGATGATGCTCGTCCTGGATAGACCCAGTCTCATCTGCATTGCTCACATAGGTTTATGTATGAGTTGTAAGAAATTAAGTTAGGTGAGATTAATGAAGCGGCATTGGAAATCACGAAATGACAGTGGGAGGGCATGAGGAAGAAGCATATTTGGTTGTGATGGCTGAGAGGATGATGTATTGGGGAGAATGTTGAGACAATCAGTGTGAAGGGTGTGCGTCAAACCGGAGCCAATGTCATTTTCGCTGAGATAGTAGACGTGCCTTGAACGTCGGATTGGAACTGTGATTTGGACACCTGCGCCCGCTTTCAGCGCTGAGCAGCAACGAGAAGCGCAGAACATATCATTAACAGTTCACGAGACCTGGACCACACCCGTCAAATCTTTACTAAAATTCTAGATGTCTCCTCAACCAACAGAAGGGTATTGATACTTTCGACGTATATACTCACTTTGGTCAGGCTTCCCCCCCATCTCTGCGGCCCCATTCATCCTCGCCATTTCCCACCCAAAGTGAAACATGACACAAATTAACCCTCAGTTACACTAACCATGCACAGTACCGCCAACAGCCGTATAGGACGCTGGATGATGTATCAGTCGTCCGCACCATCAGTACTAGTGTTCTCCAGGACTCGGCTGATGCGCAGACCCATACGACTGTGGTGGATGCTAAGATGCATCTTGTGTTGTTTCGTGATCTGTGTGGCCTCCGTTCTGGGTTAGATGAGATTATTGCGGAGGCGATCGTCCATACTTTCGATGTTAGGAGATTCAAGAACAGGGTTGGGAGTAGGAGGACGAGAGACACCTGATGTTGTTCCTACGTAGTGGCGATGGATCGAGAAGCGAGGTAAACCCATTGTCTCCATTTTGATATCTTGGGGAAGACCGACCTTTCAAATGCTTAAGCCATGTAGGATTTGATTGAAGGATATTCAAAACCTAGCGCGATCAGAACCGTACGAGTGAACTTAAAGCGATTCTCCACCACCATACCGAATGGCACAAGGACCGTGCAAGGCTCATCGTAATATTACTAGAAAGAGCCGCGCTGGAAGAAAGACGCTCCTCCATTTAAGATTGGTAACGAGACTGAGACGCCAGAAGGAAAACTTCTCCTGTATCCAGTCCACAAACAGGTCCTGGGAGTCGGTTGGATGAAGGGTGATATTGCGATAAGCTATTTGCATGCCGAAGGGGTGAATGGCGATGTGCTGGAGTAGTAGCTGTTCGACTCAAAAAACAGATACCATGCAACCATGCAGGATAGATAGTCAGATTCGAGCGCTAGGAAGCACCAACTGGTCGATTAGATGCATTCTGAAAACATTGAAGATAAGGGCGGGACGCATGTATGCGCTGCAGAAGTGCTGGAACGGCATACCGTCGAGGACAGCGGGTATGGCAATAGGCAATAGGATGCCTTACAGTGATAGAGGCGTGGAAGCGAATAGCCTTAAGGGTCCTGGGCGTCTATTAAAATGAGGCAAGCTGTGAAGCGCACCATACACCCTCTGCAGCTTAGAGAAAGACACAGTCCATCCAAAGTTTAGCCTCGACCGTATTAAATGCCATCAACATCCAGTCAAATGTCGAGGCTCATTACAATCACCACTCCTTTGCGAAAGTTCGAAGGCTATCAAGGGCGCATATATGCAGTCGCAGTGTTCCCCGATGAACGACGGATGGTTACGTGGTCGGAGGAAAACGCGCTTAGTCTGTGGGACTTGAAGACAGGTGTTGTGTTGAAGAGGATGGGAGGGCATCGCCATTGGGTGTCGGCATTGGCAGTATCACGAGATGGACAATTGATAGCAAGTGGTGATCAAAGCGGAGTGCTCATCGTCCAGCACGGAGAAACTGGCGAATCCACCAAAATCGAAGCACACTCGGGCCATCGGATCTCCTCGCTGGATTTTTCACCCGATGGAACAGTACTTGCCAGTACTGGTTCATCTGACAGAACGATGAAACTGTGGAATACCAAAACCTGGGAGCTGCAAGGAGATCCGATCGAGTGTGGTGATATTGTCAACCGCGTACGGTACTCACCGTCTGGAGAACTTATTGCCATCGTGTCGAGTATGAATATCCAAATTTATAATTCAGGCACGAGGAAACGTGTCACATCATTCAAGGCTCACTCATGGAAGTTGTCACTCGCGTGGACGCCCGATGGCACTCGCCTTCTCACAGGTGGCGATAGTCTTGATCCTACCATACGTGAATGGGATACAACAACCTGGAAACAGGTCGGGGATTCTTGGACGGGCCACTCTTTAGGAGTCAATGGCATTGCCATTCATCCTGCTGGCACACTCGTCGCATCCGCATCTGGTGACAACCATGTTCGTCTCTGGCGGCTCTCAGAGCGACGTACCATTGCCGTCTTCAAGCACTCATCTCCCACGCTATGCGTCACTTTCTCCGTGGACGGCAATCACATCTTCAGCGGAGGTGAAGATGGCATGCTCTTGCAGTGGACAGTGCCTCAAGGTGTCAATTCAAAGGCATGTTTCTGTCCTTCACTCATATTAACCATGACCCGAGCATGTTTTGTGCAGATCCTAGCCATCACGACAGCCCGCGATGCGTGCGTAGATGGTGACTTATCTACTGCCGAAGATTTACTCACCCAAGATGTTAACAACCATCCCGACAACCATACTTCTTACGCCCATCGTTCATTCGTTATGGTGCGGAAACACGACTGGGACCACGCCCTTCGGGATGCAATGAATGTGAGATTTGCTGACCCATCTCCGCTCCCTTATGAATATCTAAATGGATGGTGACACAGTCCATCAACATTGAGCCCTCTTTGACAGGTTATATCTCCAAGGGTATTACCCTTTGCGGAAAAGGCCTCGTCCCAGATGCGAGAGCAGCATTTGATGTTGCATCCATGTACACGGACCAAGATTCGCAAACCCTCCATTTTCTGCTCTTGATCAAAGTATGTTGCGGTTGCCTTGCATACTCTCCGCATCATCGCATATTTTAGGCCGTCGCGCTCTTCAATGCAGATCAACATGAGGAGGCAAGCCTGCTCCTCAAGGAACTCACTACCGGTTGTTCGAATGCCGACACTCGCGCATGTCGTATCGTGGAAGTAAGCATCGTGCAGCCACGCGGAGTGATCTGCATCGACGCTAATCTTTGCAACTTGCATATTAGGCATATCTACGTGTTCAACTTGGACTCAAAGCCTTGGATGGCGCACGTCACGACGAAGCCGCTGTCCATTTCACTGCCGCCCTCGACTGCAGCAATTTACCATCGAAATCGGACATTCATGAAATTTACGAGGATTTGGTGGTGGTACGTCAACGCACACGCTAAACGTTTTCATAACTGAATTCCTTTTCAGCTCTTCGGCTGGGATCTCAAATCGTTGTGGTTGACTGCACACCAGAAACGTTGCGATGCACTCCTTCGGGCAGGTACACTTCAAGATGCCGTGAGATCATACCAATACATGATGGACAATATCGACAAAACAACGAAGGCCTGCTGCCTTGAATGGTCCAAAGGCAAGTCTGCAGTTTGCAATGTCGCACGAGCTACAATTCTCGTCCCCATTTCACTCAGCGTTCACGGAAGAATGCAGCGCGCTCTGTCTTACCAGCGGAGACGCTGCCCTCGCTGCAAGCAAGTATGGCATGGCCATCGACCTGTACTCGGCGGCCATCGACCTGGATTCTGGATCTCATGACGTCTTCGCAAATCGCAGCAGGGCGAAGTTAGGGGAACTGCTATGGGAGGAGGCGCTTCTCGACTCGCAAAAGGTACGATGGCATCTACGTTTTCATAGCCTATGTTCACTTCGGTAATGCATAGGTCATCGAACTCAATCCTTCGTCTCATGTTGGATACGAGTTGATGCATACAGCGCTGCGTGGGGTGCAACGTTACGATGAAGCCATCGAGGCCTTCAAAATCATGTTGTCCAAGTTGGACGATTCTCCCGAACCGCAGATACGAGGTAAGCCACGGAAAACTCCTGCATAATCTCATGCCCATCTCGTTCTGCAGATCTGCGTCAGCAGTATGTCTCTCCATCGGAAGCAGAAGACGCCATTCAAAGTGCAATTTGGATTGAACTCGAATATGCCCCCCTGCGTCTACTTGATACATCCACGGGTCTTTTGTGCGATAGAGTGGCACAAATCAACGCCTTCAAAATGAGTCCAGAGTACAACGATCTTGTCTCATTTCCAACAAAGGATTCGGATCTTCGAGCAGAGCGCATCAAAGATGTAGTGGCAACGTACTTCCGTTGCGTCCTGCTATCACACAGGTGGGAGGAGATGGAGGCACTACTGCACGACATCCAAGATAAAGATGTGCGTGAGTTGAAGGGACTTGCCGGGATCGCGAAACTGCAGGCGTTCTGCAATGTCGCTCGTGATGCCGGATATCGCTGGGCTTGGATGGACACATGCTGCATCGACAAGAGGAGCAACACCGAGGTTCAAGAATCGGTCAACTCCATGTTCGTCTGGTACCGCCATTCAGCGCTTACCATCGTCTACCTATCCGATGTACCCTCTTCATCTGAACCAGGCGCATTAGCGAGCAGTGTCTGGAACAAGCGAGGATGGACCTTTCAAGAATTCGTCGCTCCGAAAGTTGTTGTATTTTATCAGAAGGATTGGTCATTATATCTGGACGATCGCACTCCCAACCACAAAGAGTCCCCTGCAATCATGAAGGAGTTGGAGGATGCGACCGGAATAGATGCACGGGCCCTAATTTCTTTTCGTCCAGGGATGAGCAACGCCAGACAGAGACTTCAATGGGCGTCATCTCGCGTCACCACATTGCAAGAGGACGTTGCGTACTCATTGTTTGGTATCTTTGGTGTCCACCTACCTGTAATCTATGGCGAAAAAAGACAGAACGCGCTCGGGCGGCTCCTGCAGGAGATCGTGGCTCGGTCGGGGGACATCACCGTCCTCGACTGGGTCGGACAACCTTCCGAGTTCAACAGCTGTCTTCCGGCCTATGTCACTTCTTACGCCACTCCTCCGCGTGCCCTTCCATGTCTATCTTTGTCCGAAGATCAGATTCAGACAACCATCTCTTCCCTGCGAGAAAATCCCATGGTTGTGGATTTGGCTTTGGGTTTTCACGACCGGCTTGACAACACGAGCGCCGCTCGTTTCTCGAACTGCAGACTGCATCTGCCTTGCATGGTATTCCCTGTCACACAAGTCGGTCTGAGCTATAGTACATCCCAGGAGACTCGCTATGAAGTCAAGGCAGACGGGCTTGATGACTTGCTGATCACCACCAAAAAGCCGATCGTCCAGTTCTTGCGGACAAGGCCCAATCAGCAAACCTTCATGCTCGTCCGTCCCTGGGATCGGTCTCTCCTCGAGCTATCAGACTTTGTAGATCTTCAAGATGATACAGAGAACGAAGAGGATGATTGGGTGCCGCCTTCTCCGTTGGATGACTCGCCTAGTCATTCTCTTGTAAAACAGGGGGTGGATGATCCAGAATTGCGGGCATTACGGTTACTTGTTCGTCTTGGGCAGCCTTTTGGCGCATTTTTACTAGTGCGGCAACGCGGCGGAGAATACAAGAGGGTCGCGTCGGATTGTGATATCATTGCGCAAGTCAAAGACGTGGTTTCTGTTCGGGACTTGATGGACGTCAGGACGATAGAAATACTGTAGATTCATTTTCCTCCCAAGATTGGGGATTCGAGAGGCTTCCATTGGCATTTCGTATACATCATACTACACGTGTATGTATTGGACTAGAGCAGACCATGGAGAACTATCTGCACGACTTCTCCGTCCGATACCACGAGTCACATGCAGGCCGGACAAAAGAAACCCCACAAACTTTCTGACAGAGGGTGCATTCGACTTCTAATGATCAACCAACAAAAGCCTCCTGGGGATGTATGGAGGGGTGACCATATCAGCTGACTGTTATAGTCACTGTGCCAGTAAGTCATGAGGCTTGCTCCGCACCTCCATTCACCATAATCTACGAGGTCTCGCATGAAGAACTGACGTGTTTCCGATGTTGAAAGTATGTGGGATGTGAATATGATTATGACGTCCAGACTCTGCTCTTCGGATGTGGACATGCAGGGTGCGATAGTTCCGGACGATCTCCTTGGGCTTCTTGCCATGCCAAGTGACTCGGACTCAGATTTCCCGACTAACGACCGAGTCCAGCGGTTGCTCCTCGGAATCCTGAATTCGTCGGGCTCTCCCAATCCATGATCCTGACTCAACTTGGGGGCTCATGGATGTTAGCGCATCATCAATAACCATGACCATGACTTTATTAGCTAGCTGTTGTTGCACGGCGACCCTCTGAAAAATGGGTTTCCGCGTGCCATGTTCAAGTTTAGACGAAACCCAGTTGGAAGTTCCGACCTGAATATGAATCATATTCATTACCGATACTGATTCTGTCAAGTCCCCAACATCAATCAGTTACCAGTAGCAGACACTGAGTTACTCAGCTGGTAATAACAATGAGTGCCCCAGTTCAACTTAAGCTCCAAGTCTCGACACTTCCCAATGTACCACCCTTTGTCCTTTAGGATTCTTTGGGAGTGGGACCGCGACAAGTTGATGCATGATCCGCAAATTGCTGTCTGGCAGGCTATGCATTCAAGTTCAATCATTAGTAACACGTCTCGAAAGAAAACAAAACATTCACCCACCTGCACGATCCTATTTACAGAAGAACAATCAAACGAAAAGAAAGAAAATCCAATAAGAAAGAAAACTCACGATGTCTGCGAAACGTAAAGAATACCAACCCGGAAGATGCATCCAGATTCCAGATCGCGGAGAGGATGGTGCTCGTCCGGGATAGATCAAATCTCATCCACATTGCTAACATAGGTTCGTGTACGAGTTGTAAGAAATCATGTTAGGTGAGATTAATGAAGCAGCAACAGAAATCACAAAATGACAGTGGGAGGGCATGAGGAGGAAGGATATTTGATTGTGGTGGCTGGGGGGATGAATATGTTGTGTAGTGAGGAGAATGTTGAGACAATCAGTGTGATGGGTGTGCGTCAAACCGGAGCCAATGTCATTTTCGCTGAGATAGTAGACGTGCCTTGAACGTCGGATTGGAACTGTGATTTGGACTCCTGCACCCGCTTTCAGCGCTCAGCAGCAATGAGAGGGGCAGAGTATATTATGAACAGTTCACGAGACCTGGACCACATCCGTCAAATCTATCGCCCAGGATCTTTACTGAAATTGCAAATTTCTCCTCAACGAATAGAAGTGTATTGATACGTACGACACATATACTCACTTTGGTCAGGCTGTCCCTCCCCATCTCTGCGGCCCCATTCATCCTTGCCCACTCCCCACCTAAAGTGAAACTTGACACAAATTAACCCTCGGACACACTAACCATGCGCAATACCGCCAACAGCTGTGTAGGACTCATCAGAGCTTGAAGATGTGTCAGTCGTCCGCACTGTCAGTACTAGTGCTCTCCAGGACTCAGCTGATGTGCAGACTCATGCGACTGTGGTGGATGCTAAGATGCGTCTTGGGTTGTTTCGTGATATCCGTAGCCTCTGTCCTGTAGATGAGATTATTGTGGAGGCGATTGTTCGTAACTTCGACGTGGGGGGGGGGGAGGTTCAAGCACTGGGTTGGGAGTAGAAGGACGAGAGACACCTGATGTTGTTCCTACATGGTGGTCTGGATGCGGGTGGTAATGGCGAGGAATCGAGAAGTAAGGCAAACCCATGTTCTCCATTTTGGTATCTTGTGGAAGACCTACCTTTCAAATGCTTAAGCTATGCAGGATTTGAGTTAAAGATATTATCGCTGCTGTACTTATTTTCTCCTCAAAACCGAGCGTGAACAGAACCGTACGAGTGAACTTAAAGCGATTCTCCACCCCCATACCAAATGGCCCAAGGACTGGGCAAGGCTCGTCGCAATATTGCTAGAGAGAGAGAAAGAGCCGTGCTGGAAGAAAAGCGCTCCTCTGTTTAGAATTATTAACCAGTTTGAGACGCCAGAGGGGAGAAATTTGGTGCATAAGGAGGTCTTGAGAGTCGGTGGGATGAAGGGTGATATTTCAATGTGCTATTCGCATGCGTTCGAAGGAGTGACATGGCGATGTGCGGGAGTAGCTGTTCGACTCAAAAAAAAAAATACCATGCAGGATAAATAGTCAGATGCGAATGCTGCGAAGCACTGACTGCTCGATTACATAAGTGCATTCTGCAAACATTGAAGACAAAAGCGGGATACGTTTATGCACTGCGGGAGTGCTGGAACGACATACCGTCGAGGACAGCAGGTATGGCAATAGGGTGCATTACAGTGATGGAGGCGTGGAAGCGAACGGTCCTGGGCGTCTATTGAGGTTGAAGCAGTGCACTATAAATCGCATAATATACGCACCTTTATGGGTTGGACAAAAATACAAACCCTCCAAGGTCCACCTCGACACCATCAACATCCAGTAAAGAGGCGAACATCATGCCAATCACCACACCCCTGCAAGAGTTCAATGGCCATGAAGAATGCATAAATGCAGTCGCAGTTTACTCAGATAAACGACGGATGGTTACAGGCTCGTACGACAAGACACTTCGTCTGTGGGACTTGAAGACAGGTGTTGTGTTGAAGAAGATGGAAGGGCATCGCAATGGGGTATGGAGATTGGCGGTATCACGAAATGGACAATTAATAGCAAGCGGTGATAGAGGTGGAGAGGTCATTGTCTGGCATGGAGAAACTGGCGAATCACTCACCAAAATTGAAGCCCACTCCCGTTATATCCCCTCGCTGGATTTTTCTCCCGATGGAACAGTCTTGGCCACTGGTTCATATGACAAAATGATGAAACTGTGGAATACCCAAACCTGGCAGCTGCAAGGATATCCAATCAAGTGTGGTAGTTTTGTCAAATGCGTACGGTATTCACCGTCTGGAGAACTTCTTGCCATCAGAACAAACAACAATATCCAAATTTACTATTCTGGCACCAAGTTGAAATGTGTCGCAATTTTTGGTAACACATCATACAACTCGTTACTCGCGTGGACGCCCGATGGCACGCGCCTTCTCACAGGTGGCTATCATAGCGATCATACCATACTCGAATGGAATACAACAACCTGGAAGCAGGTCGGGGATCCTTGGACGGGCCACACTGGCCGAATCAATGCCATTGCCATTCATCCTGCTGGCACACTTGTTGCCTCCGCATCTGATGACAACCATGTTCGTCTCTGGCAGTTCTCAGACCGACAAACCATTGCTGTCTTCAAGCATTCATTCAAAATGATATGCGTCACTTTCTCCGTGGACGGAAACCACATCCTCAGCGGAGGCGGTGATAAGATGATCTCAGAGTGGGCAGTACCCCAGGATACTCATCCAAAGGCATGTTTCCGTCCCTGACTTATATACCACAAATCGAGCATGCTTCTTGCAGACTATCGTCATCACAACAGTCTGCGATACATACACAGATGGAGACTTATCTACTGATGAAGAACCACCCACGCAAGATATTACCACTGATGCAAACAACCATACTCCCTTCGCCCATCGGTCAAAGGCATGTTTCCGTCCATGACTCCGTGTATACCATAATTCGAGCATGTTTCTTGCAGATCCTAGCCATCACGACCTCCCGTACTGCATGTGTAAATGGAAACTTATCTACCGCCGAAGAACTACTCACTCAAGATATCAACACCAATCCGAATAATTATACTTCCTACGCCCATCGTTCATTTGTTATGGCGCGAAAACACGATTGGGATCACGCCCTTCAGGATGCAATCGAGGTGAGATTCACTGACTCACATCACCCCTTTTCAAAAACTTACTTGACGGTGACATAGTCCATTAGTATTCAGCCCTCTTTGACAGGCTACATCTCCAAGGGTATCGCTCTCTGCAGACAAGGTCGTGTCCCAGATGCGAGGGCAGCATTTGATGTTGCATCAAGGTACACGGACCAAGATTCGCAAACCCTCCATTTCCTGCTCTTGATCAAAGTATGTTGCATTTTCCTGACGTCCTCCCCGCATCATCGCATACTTTAGGCCATCGCGCTCTTCAATGCAGATCAACACGACGAGGCAAACCTGCTCCTCAAAGAACGCACTACCGGATGTCCGCATGCCGACGCTCTCGCATGTCGTGTCGTGCAAGTAAGTATCATCTATGCTTGATCATCAATACTCATCTTTACAACTCGCACATCAGGCATATCTACACGTTCAACTCGGAATCAAAGCCTTGGATGGCGCATGTCACGAAGAAGCCGCTGACCATTTCACCGCCGCTCTCGACTGCCGCGATTCATCATCGAAATCTAACATTCACGAGATATATCAGGATTTGGTGGTGGTACGTTGACACACATCCGAAACGCTTTCATAACCAAATCCCTTGCTCAGCTCTTCGGCTGGGATCTCAAATCACTGTGGTTGACTGCACACCAGAAACGTTGCGATGCACTCCTTCAGGCAGGTAAACTTCAAGATGCCGTGAGATCATACCACTACATGATGGATAATATCGACAAAACAACGAAGGCCAGCTGCTTTGAATGGTCCAAAGGCAAGTCAGGAGTTCTTAATGTCGCACGAGCTACAATTCTCGCCCCCATTTCACTCAGGGTTCACGGAAGAATGCAGCGTGCTTTGTCTTGCCAGCGGAGATGTTGCCCTCGCAGCAAGCAAGTATGACATGGCTATTGAACTGTACTCGGTGGCGATCGATCTGGATTCTGGATCCCATGTCTTCTTCGCAAATCGCAGCAGGGCGAAGTTGGGGAAAATGCTATGGGAGGGGGCGCTTCTCGACGCGCAAAAGGTACTATGGCATTTATTGTTTCTTTACCTATAATCATTGCGATGATACGCAGGTCATTCAACTCAACCCTTCGTCTCATGTTGGATACAAGTTGGAGCATGCGGCGTTTCATGGTGCACAACGCTATGATGAAGCCATTATGGCCTTTCAAACAATGCTCTTAAAATTGGATAATGCTCCCGACGCTGAGACACGAAGTAAGCCTCAATACCTCATAAGCCAACATACTTCAACTGTTTCTGCAGAGTTGCGTCAGCAGTATCTCAGTCCTTCCAGAGTGGACCGTGCTATTCGAGAGGTCATCAATGCTCGACTTGACAACGCTCCGCTGCGTGTCCTCGACACCACCACCGGTCTCTTATTCGATCGAGAAACGCAGATAAGCACCTTCAAAACAAGCATAGATTACAAGAAGCTTGTGTCATCAACAATCACGCATCGAGATATCGAAATGGAGCGCGTTGAAGAAGTGGTGATGACGTACTTCCAATATGCCATGCTATCGCACAGGTGGGAAGGGAAGGAGCCGCTGCTGCAGGATATTCAAGGCAAGGGCGTCTATGAGTTGGACCCGGTTGGCGGCATGAAGAAGTTGCAGTCCTTCTGCAAAACTGCTTGCGATCTTGGGTATCGCTGGGCATGGAGCGATACATGCTGTATTGATAAGAGCAATAATGTTGAGGTCCAAGAATCGGTCAACTCCATGTTCGTCTGGTATCACCACTCCGCGCTCACGATCGTATATCTCTCGGATGTTCCATCTTCCTCAAGGCGTGGTGCATTGAAAAAGAGCGCTTGGAACACACGCGGATGGACGGTTCAAGAATTTCTCGCTCCCAACGTCATTCTATTTTACCAGAAGGATTGGACGCCTTATCTCGGCGATCGTACTCCCAACCACAAGGACTCTGTCGCGATCATGCAGGAGTTGGAGGACGCGACGGGCATAGATCGACGAGCCGTCGTGGCCTTCCGTCCAGGAATGAGAGGCGCCCGAGAGAAACTGCAGTGGGCGTCGATGCGTATTACCACTTTGCAAGAAGATATCGCATATTCATTATCTGGTATCTTTGGCCTCCGCCTGCGTGTTGATTATGGCGAGAAGAAGCAGAACGCACTCGGGCGGCTCCTGCAGGAAATCATAGCTCAGTCAGGCGATATCACTTCCTTGGACTGGGTCGGAGAATCATCAGAGTTCAATAGCTGTCTCCCTGCCGACATCACCTCGTATGCAACCCCGCCATGCGCCCTACCATCTGTATCTGAGGACGAGATTCAGACGGCAGTTTCTTTGCTACGAAAAAATTTCGTGGCTGTGAATTCGGCTTCAAGCCTTTATGACCAGCTTGATCGCATGAGCGCTGCTCGTTTTGCGCACCACCGGTTGCATTTGCCGTGCATCGTATTCCCTGTCACAGAAGCCAGGCTGAGGCCCGGTCGAAACCAGGACACATTTGTGTACGCAGTCAAGTCAGACGGACTCAATGACCTGGAGATCACCACCGAAGAGAAGTTCACCCCGTTCTCGCCGGCACGCCCGCCACCCACCTGGCAGACGATTTTGCTTGTCCGTCCATGGAGTCGCGATCTCCTCGAGCTGCATGACCCCGCCGGCGATGCGCTCAGCGTGGGACATTTGTCTGCACCCGAATCTCCGTCGCACGATTTGTTCGCTGCACAAACCGAGCCGATTTATTCGGAGTCTCACTCGCAGGCATTGCGATTGATCGTTCGCCTTGGACAGCCTTTTAGTGCATTTTTACTAGCGCGGCAGCGCAATGGAGAATTCAAGAGGATCGCGTCACATCACGACATCATTGCCCAGGTGAAAGACATGACTTTTATTAGCTATCTGATGGACATCAGGACACTAGAAGTACTGTAGCTGTATGCGTGGACCCTTTCGAAAATCTTACACTAGTTTCGGGTGATCGTTTATCGTCACGCCAGATTGATAGCCGGAGTGAACTAGATTCTGAAACCCACCTGCAATTACGGTTGATGAGATCGAGCATGGTATGGACGACAAGTATGGATTTGCACTCTGATCGTCAAATGTGTTGACAATGGTTCAGACGAATATGACAAAAATACTGCAGAGTCAGAACTGGGTACTCTGCAAAGCGGGAGTTTTCGTTCGATTCATTCCGAGTAAGTATAGTATAGTGTTTGTCTGACTCGTCTTCTCGATCGTACTTGTCCCTAATCCATAGAAAGGAGTCTGATGGTACAGATGGCAATGGAAGAATTTCATTGAGGACTGTACAAGCAACAAGACAGCGGGGATAGTCACTAAGAAGGAGATACAATGACTAGACCCACCTCGTACCTTGCTCATAGCCCGCATTGTGGTGGAAGAGCAGGAAAAGTGATAGGCCAGATCGAACTGACAAGCGCCAGACACTATTAGTCGATCCATCTGATCAGGCCGTCCCTCCATCCACCGTGTGTGGCGAAGGAAGCTCTGATCATATGTACTCATCTTCCTCCTCAATCTCTGCTCATTATCTCATCGCGCTCTCAATATACCCAGTGACGCCCCCACACATTGCCGAGGACAGCGGATATGACATTACGGTGATGGGGGCGTGGAAGCAAACGGCCTTAAGCATCATGGGCGTGTGTTGAAACCTTGAGGCAGTGAAGCACCATAAAACGCACAATACACGCACCTCTACAATTTAGACAAAGATTCATTTCCCTCCAGAGTCCACCTCGACCGTGCTCAACACCATCAACGTCCAGTAAAATGGCGAACATCATTCCAATTACTACACCCCTACGACAGTTCAAAGGTCATGGAAACGACGTAGCGGCAATCGCAGTTTTCCCAAATAAACGATGGATGGTTACGGGCTCGCACGACGGGGCGCTTCGCCTGGGGACTTGAGGACAGGTGTTGTCTTGAAGAAGATGGAAGGGCATCACACTGCCGTGCGGGCATTGGCTGTATCACGAGATGGACAATTGATAGCAAGCGGTGATGAAGGCAGAGAGGTCATTGTCTGGCATGGAGAAACTGGTGAATCACTCATCAAAATCAAAGCCCACTCCGACCGGATCAACTCGCTGTATTTTTCTCCCGATCGAACAGTGCTGGCCACCGGTTCATTTTTCGACACAATGACGAAACTGTGGAATACCAAAACCTGGCAGCTGCAAGGATATCCGTGTGGAGGAACTATACGAGCGGGAGGTTTTACGACACGCTAGACAAAGGTACGAGTCTCAGTATTCGTTTCGAATCTCTATTAACAAATGTTTGTACCTAGACAAAGGTACGACTACATGTACGTCAGCACTTGTACTCAAACGATACAGTGGGACTTTTACTCACATCTCAGTATTCGTTTCGAATCTGAGACATTTAGACGAAGGCAGCGTCCTCTTATACGGTGAGTCTGCCAGCAATAGCTTTGATGAAAAATATATACTTAAAAAGATGAAAAGATTGCCGACGTTGACACGTCGTCGACGTTCTCCGTTTGGAGACGCTCGCACTCGATGTGCTCTATTCTTCGGCCGTCATGCCCTTCTTCCCTTCGGCTCTCTCCCTCTCGGCCTTACTCTTTACTCTTCTCGGACACATCAGCTCTCAACATCAAGTCCCCGACATCAATCAGTTACCAGTAAGCGGACACTAAGTCACTCAGCTGGTAATAACATGGCAGTCCGTGACAGATGCTGCTCAAATTCAAATTGATACACACAATATGTCTTGGGATATGCATCGCGCCTGTTCCATACATGGAACTTTCTGGCCGTGTTTCAGGTGTAATAATAAGCGCTGTTGCAACTCTGTTTCTAGCACACGGTCGTTCACCTTCTTTCGCGTCACATCCGAGGAGGTCTCCAAACTACAGTATCCGGATCCGATCTGGGGAAAAATATCGTATGCAAGTATGACGTCTTGGATTCCGCTCTTTGGATGCGGGGTATGATAGATCCGGATGCCCTGCCAGGTGAGCAACGACCAGTCCTGAGGCCTGAGTCCTGAGTGCTAAGCGGCTATACGTCCCCGTCGGCGTCGGCATTGAAATTGGGGTCCAAGCTTTACTCCGACTCGGTGACCTTGATCTTGTAGTCGGGGATGGATAACCGTCATATTATTAGCAGTTATCGCGGTCGTTGTCGTCGCTGCATAACGGGCCCTCCATAAATAGGACAAATCCCAGCCGCAGCCATGCTCAGAAAAGATCAACGGCGGTATCAACTTCCAACCCAGATATGAAATCATTCAGATGGAAGGCGCTTGATGCAACTAGATAAAACGGACTTACTTGGCTGTTTATAGGATGTGTTATTGCAAGTACCGGTGATAGCAAGGTGATAGATATGCGCTGTCGTACCGGCACTTCGTATCGCTGTTGCTGCGCGCTACGCTAGCTAGCTTCAGCTTCAACAATCAGGCTTAGTTCTGTATTCTCATCTTCAAATCCATCCACACATATTGATATTATTCGGGATCCCAAGCGTCGGCTGTTGACATTGCATGATAATGACATCAGGGTTTCCGATCTGATGGAGGGTGACTAATGGTGTGGATGTAAAGAGCAAGCTACTTACGGATAGTATGTTAGTGAGAGAAGGACACTAGTAGAAGTATGAGACGCCACACGTAACTGTGGTAAAAGTATAAGGCGCCACTATTGTAGAGGCGTGGAAGATCACACTGGCAGAAGTATGACACGCCACCGATGTAGAAGTGCAGAACGTAACTATGGTAGAAGTATGAGATGCCAGCGTTATAGAGGTGTGGAACGTAATTGTGGTAGAAGTAGAACCCCACCCCAGTTGATGCTATGACGTGCGGAGTGTGGCATCCTCGCTGGCCTTGTCGAGGACGTTGGACTGAATCGGAACCAAAAAGATAATTGCGGGTGGGTCCAAGTTGAGTCGGCTGAATGGAGAGATGTGTTTGCGATGCACTGGAAGTAAAATGCAACGGTTGGCGAGCTGTGTCATCCGGATCCAAGTATGGGTAGTACGGGAAGGTGCTCGAACCAGACATGCACTAGAACATGGAGTATCAGTGTATACCACTGCCTATCCAACTTGCTGATAAAGCGGTACCGAAAGGTAGCCTACGATGGCCACAACGGTCCAAGGCATACAAGTAATTCGAAGTTCATGACCTATTTCTATTTTTGAATGGATACAGAGTGATGAAACTTTGAATGAAAAGTTTTTAGTTTCGGTCATGATCGGGAGACTGCTGGGCATTAAGAGCCGTTGGGAGGTGTGGGTGACTCGTTGTGGTGCATGCGGTGATCCTGAAATAGAAACCAATGGCAAAATAGTGAAGGTGGGGTACTCGAGCAGTACTTGGGTGACATGCAGTGGGTCAGAAGTGCCAACATTAAGGCTTGGTCTGTCAAAATAAAGGCTTGAATTCAGGGTTCTGGTGGTCTGGAATGATCTGGTGGTCTGGCCAAGAGGTCTGGTTGTGGCTTGGCTACCAGGCCTACCACGGATCAAATCACGGGATCATCCGTTTCCGTGCATGCCCGATAGGCTTGAAAGAAGAAAAGTTATAGTTCATGGGATGTTCAAATACTATTTTACTATGAGCGAGGTTGACGACAGCTGCGACGATCCTTCAACTTGTAGACCTTCTCTACCTCGCATGAAATCTTGTTTAAAATCTCCTTCGCATTCTGGCTCTGCCACCCCCGTAGAATCTGACACGGACGATGGCACTTGCAAGAAACATGTCGCATTTGGAACTGAACAAGTCTTTGAAGCTGATGAGTGGGATAGAACACCCACTGAAATTTCACAACGTCTCTCATACGAGTCAGTCACACGACTTTGTAAATTTCATATACTGACCTTTGGGGGTTTATAGGGACGTACTTGAGCTCAAGATGATTCAACGTTCCCTGCCTCGTGCTCAGCAGAGTCACGACCCACTTTCATCCAGGCCTTACTCTGGCGTATTTCTTCGCAACGTACCAATCCCACTCCTCCCACTAAATCCAACAACAGTATCAGCTTCACCGGCTTCACCACCAATCTCACCACCACCAACAACAGGTTATCCAGCGCTCGACCTTCATCCAAATTCAATCTTATTCGCGTCCCCGTCAAAGCAACGCTGTAGACCGATCCAATCAGCAGAGCTTAAGCCACATAACATACCAGTCCCACCTCCTCCCCTCCCACCACCACGTACAACACCCTCTCCTCTCCCCCTAATAAAGAGTAACCTCCCTCCCCGAAAACGCTTTGCTTTCATCCCTCTTTTGGACAGCACAACCGCTAGTCCACCCCAGGACCCCTTCTCAGAACCAGAATCATGCTACAACTCAGACACAGACTGCTCCCTCTTCGCATCAGACACCGAATTCTCCACTCCCTCTCTCACAACTGCCTCTCTCGCCTCAAGTAGCCCACCAGAGTCTCCTGCTAATAGCAATACTACCAGTCCAAATCTGGAATGCGACTATCCAGAAGAAGCCTTTATCCTGAACTCGGACGTGGATGATGCTGCTGCTGAGGATTCCTATTATCCCCATATGCACAACTCTATGCGTGAACCTATGCGCGATAAAATGTCGATGCCTACCTCTGACAACCCAATATCAAATTTCCACCCACGCCGCGCATCATCAGTGCCCTCTCCGATAGACTTAGGAACGATGCAGGTCAAGCCGTTGGATGCACCGATGAAGCCCGTGATTCCACCAAGGAAGAGATTCACGATCCCTATCGTAGCGCTCGCCGAGTCTCCGTCTTCATCTTTAGGAATGGGCGGATGCGAGTACCCCCACTTGTGGGCTGGGAGCGATGGACAAGGAAATAGCCTAGGGCAGGGGAATGGACAGAGACAAAAGAGCCCCTCGCGCTGTCAGTGAGTCGAGCTATCAAGGACCTTGGTTCTCCCTTATCTCCCCGCGCCTGGGAGGTAAAGCGGAGCGCGCTCGGATCGCCCCTCACGTTGATCGTTCTCAGGGCCGTCGTATCTCTTATTGCTTGGACTAGGACTCTCTCTTTTCCTTTTCTCCTTCTCTCTACACTGGACATTGGATTCCTGCGCTTGCTACCTTATTCGAGTACAACGACGTTCCTTGATCGTTTATTCCATCTATTACTATACACAGCGGACATTCATTCCGTAGCCACCTACCCACCGCCTCATTCCTTCTGCCGCTCATATATTTATAGCTCGGACCCCAAGCTCCAACACATCCCCAGCATAGTACGCGCACGCTCACGCTCCGTCGACGCATGTATCATATCATACCTCACTTCAACTCGTCTTACGGTTAGCTATACACATACATACATAGTATTTGCTTAGACTTTTTTCTTATTTGATTTATTTGAGTGGAACCTCGGGCGACGTCGCAGCAAGAACTTGAAGGTATCGTAATGAGCGTTGCAGAAACCATGTTTAAAGGCTGTACTAGGATAGTACAAGACATGCAACGCACAGCCTCCCCACCCTATCGAATCCAACACTATCTTTTCACAACCGAACTAAACCGAAAACCCGCCCGCCGTGTTCACTCAGACAAAACGGGATTCATAATCCGCACGTTCGATTTCTCCACCATCGTATTCACAGGAGCTCTGACGATCACCGCGTGAGGGTGGTCATGGGTAGAATGGATTGGATGGCTTACCTGTGGCTTGTACTCTGAGGCGTGGGGAATGTTGGAGTCACTGCGTAGCTTGATGCTATCGTCCTGTGCAAAAGTGAGTGGATGTGGATGTGGAGAGGGAGAGAAGGGGTGTCATACATGACACAAGTTGCTACAGTTCCCCGTCAGTGAGCATCAAAGACAAGATCGAATCTCGACATGGACGTACCAGGCCAAGCAAAGAACACATTCATAATATCTTATATCACCCCATCAATCAATCAACATCGCCTCAGGACACGTGGTCGCCACTCACAATTAAGGTCCAACCAAGAAAATATCTAGACATACTTCAGCACGAGCACGAACATGATACGACAAAGAAAAGAACGTACGGCCGGAAGGACACTAGCAAAAAACACAATGAAATACAGGATGATGCCTTGGGTACGGATGATCGTGACGAGAGACAATGACGAGGAGCGCCAATAGCCGAAGATCGTCAGTTTCAAGAGCACAAAGTCTAATATCGTAGCTGTCATAAATCTTAAGTACTGTGCTTTGATACAAGACCAGACGGGACTCACTGTACAGGGACGTAGCAGCTGAATATGTGGGATTCACAATCATGAATCCGCAGAATTCGGAAGTTGGCGGTGATGATGAGATTTGTGTTTCTTTTGAGTCTGTTTTTGAGGAGGGGTGAGAGGTCAGGTGGCTGGCGTGTATACGGATGTAGGATGCATACCGAGAATCATCATGAACCAGTGTCCTAGAGTCATCAGCCCCATGAACAGACAGACAAAACGGTTGGTCTTCCAAACGGTCCATCTTGAGCATGGTATGAGACCAAGTAACCACCAAGAACAGGAGAGACTCACGTCCGGATGACAAGGTTCGTGGATGTACAAGCCACAACGATATTACCCGAGAACTGGGACGAATATCAAAAGAAAGAAATCATATGACAAGCGAACGCCCTACCGCCAGGAATTTCAACACGTCTGCAATGATTGACAAGTGTAAGGGAAACGAACGCAGTGGTTGCTCTGATGCTTACAATAGCAGTCGATATGGGACGGAATGGCGACGCTGGTCACGGAGCTGAAGTTGGATGAGTACCAGCACCGAGTATTGTCGTAGACGCACTGACGAGAGTATAAGAGTCACGAGAAAGCACGTCCGACCGATCAAATAGGGAACCTGAAGAAACGCGTCAAATTCAATCACAAACGACACCATAAATGTGTTCACCATTCGCCATCGAAATGGAAGCTGGCGACGAAGTAGAGCACTTTCGACCTGGCAGGAATTCATGTAACTCCATCTTTTGATATATCGATCTCTGTGTAAGCTTCAGTGGAAACATGAAGGAGAAACACACCCGTATAATCCTAGCATGACAAAGGTGATATCGACGAGAACTGCGCTCCAGTCCTCGATCACTTGTGAATCTTGCCAATTGACCATATCGAGAGGCACAGCGGACAGGAGAGGTTTGGCCCCAAGCAAATTCGACGCTGTTGTCGGAAGGGAGGAGGGTGGCGTGAGATGAGATGATCGGAAAGCTTGATGAGTCTTGATATATGATATACGACCCGGCATCACCCATTGAAACAGCTTTTCAGTCCCAAGCTTAAGGGTCCGACGTCCATGGGAAGGAACGATGAGTGGGCCAAAAGTTGCAAAGTTCCCTGAAAAACTTATACCAGTTTGGGTGGACGGTCACATGCACACACATGTTGTTGCGAACCTGTTGTCACGCTAGTCATAAACTGACGATGCAGAGCTCAAACACTATGACCATGTCTGATTTACCTAGTCAAAGGATTCGAGAGACGTGCCACAGGGCATCTAGAAGACTTGTTGTTAAGTTGGTGATTTGTATCTGACGACCCATGGACAGATCAGACTTCAAAACATGGGCAACTTGTTAATTGCAACGGCCCCAGGCTGCGAGAGAGAAACGAGCCTCGGTCTGGATGGAAAAGACTGAACGCGAACTAGATGCGGCCTACGGTACGATCAACGACACTTATAAAACAAAATTAATGCTTAGTCAACACAGACTTTCCATTCGCTTTTCCATATGTTCCATTACAGATGCCATATACTCAACAAGCAGGTGCAATGTCACGGACTCCGGGATGAAGCGTTAGAACGCCCTTTTGTCGCAGTACTGCAGTTGGCAGACCTGGATCGGCTCTCTCCTACATTCTGCCAATTGTCTGCATGTTGCATGCATAGCTATAGTACATCTAATAAATACGCCAGACTTCAATTCCCGCATGCGCCGATTGACGCTCACAACTCGCAGCCTAACTTGTCAAAGGACTATTCAATTGCAGGGCCATCATGATCATGATCCTGACACTCGCCCGATGCAGGTCAAACAGTCATCATTGGTGCCGTTAAAGGTCGAATAAGCTCATATCAATTTGAGAGCGGTTAGGCTCCGAATATCGGAATCATATAGAACCGGAAAAGGCTTGACACTTCTACTAGTCCTGCCACGGCACAGGTCCTGTATTACTCGGCTACCGACATACAAAACTGCGAGCGAACAGCATCTGGGAGCTCCAAATCTCTCTCATTCGCGGGAATGTCAAATCTTCCCCTGCTTGGTTCAGTCGACTGCAGTTCCCGCTACGATGCAGCTCCTAGCGGAAGCAGTGATGGCGGTTTAGCCTTTCCTCTAGATGACATTGATAGACCAATTGTGGAGAAGAGGCTTCTCCGTAAGTTAGACCTTCGGGTAGCCTTTCTAGTTCTGGTTTACATTATGAACATCGTGAGTCGTCAGCGCACGTACTTTTGCCCTGACTGCCTAAAACGCCCGCGCAGATGGACCGTACTAATATAGCGTAAGCGGGCCTTCGAAAACATATGGGATAAAATAGCTTAACCACCTACAAGTGCAGCGAGGCTGCGTGGCTTCGAAGAGGACCTTGGAATGACGGGGAATCAATTTAATACACTCACCAGCATATTTTTTGTGGGGTATCTATTCACCCAGGCTCCTTCGTATGTACTAACACCTTATCGTCATGCGGCATATCTGATAATTTGAAAGCAACATGATCTTAAACCACATGAGAAGGCCATCATTGTACCTCTCGGGGTGTATGATAACATGGGCTGCTATTACCATGTGTATGAGTACGTCGCACGGCTTTCACTTGATCGACATTGGCTGACGAGGGATCATGAAAGGTGCGGTACAAACGTCGGTGTCTAGATCTTTTAATGCTGTCCGTTCTTAACGTTGCTCTAGATATCCTGCCGCTCTTATTTTTCGCTTCTTTATTGGATTTGTAGAGGCGGCATTCTTTCCTGGAGCTATATTTCTTCTTTCACGATGGTTTAGTATCCCAATACATCCTAACAGCACATACTGAAGTTCCTCCAGGTACAAGCGTGATGAACTAGGGTTACGCACAGCATTCCTTTTTTGCGGCACCTCTATCAGTTATGCTTTTAGTGCTCTTATTGCGTCTGGAATTTTAGCAGGCCTAGACGGTGTACTAGGTTTTACGGCTTGGAGGTCTGAGCCGAAATGCGCGTACTTTCAAAAGTCAAATTGTTCTGATTTTTCCGCTGCAGGTGGCTCTTCTTTGTGGAGGGCGCTTTGACCATCGCCACTGCAGTGTGTGCAATCTGGATTTTACCCGATTTTCCTTCAACGCCGAGCGTCTGGCTTTTGCCCGATGAACAGATACTGGCCAAGCAACGGATGGAGGAAGAAGTTGTGGCTAGAATTGAGCACGAAGGCAAGCCCGAAGAGAACTCCTCTGGTCTTGCCGAGGCTCTTATGGATTGGAGGGTGTGGTGGCTTGGTGTTGCTCTTAATTTGATCATGTCTTCGACATCATTCACCAATTTTTTTCCGACACTATCCGCTACAATGGGTTACAGCACGACGACTAGCCTCTTTCTCTGCGCACCTCCGTGGATTTTGGGGACTGCAACCTCGTTTGTTGTGGCCAGGTCAGTATTTACTTCACATAGGTCCGATAGGTGAATTGACAATAGTGAATCAAGGCACTCCGACATAACTGGTGATCGCTTCTGGCATATTGCCGGTCCTCTACTCGTTGGCATCGCTGGGTTTATCATTGCAATTTCTACAATGAATACAGGCATGCGATATCTGTCACTGTAGGAACCTTTCTTTCCTCCTTCTGTGATTTCACAGGTTTACGTGCCCCACACAGTTTCCTTATGGCTCAGAGCCCCATCGCCTATGCTGTCGCTTTGACCTGGGTCATGAATACCTTTTCCCAATCACAGTCTAAACGCGCTGCAGCCATCGCATTGATAAACACTATGGCATCAGTTGGCAACGCTACTTCACCGTCAGTTCACAGCGACCTCGTGCTCTAGCTGGTACTGACACTATCACAGATACTTTTGGCCGTCCAGTTGGGGACCTTCATACGTCAACTCGTGTCTTATTTGCATCTTGACAAGCGTCGTGTCCATTGCGATGTTCTGGGTATTTAGGGAACACCTTTCCCGGTGTAACGAAGCTGCTGAAGCCGAAGAGCAAGTTCTAGGACTACCCGAGGGTTTTAGATATCTCCTCTAGCGCGTGGTTGACTACTGATAGGATCCCGTTGGTGTATATAAATGTATACCAGGGCACACAAATAAGATATTCGGGATATCTTATTTAGTGAGTCATAAATTAATGACGGAGAGCTCCATTGTACTTGTTTTGACTTTTATTGTCGGATCAATGTGATGATTGCACTGAAACTGGCAGTTGACCTGTACATGATAATGGTATTCTTTCGCGCAGAAAGAAGGCACTAACCTCCGGACAGTGGCAGACATGATCCAGCAGCTTCAGTGTTGACAATGAATCATGAATGACACAGTAATCTATGGAAAGCTCACAGTGCTTTGCATTAAGAAGCTGTAGCTTGCTGGTGCAACTCCTCTTATCTATGTTTCTGCTCAGTGAGTCACCCTTCAAGTACGGCATTATCAAAGTAAACGTCGGAAGGTGAACGGCTCGCGAAGTAGTAAATATTTGAAAAGACCACGACGAAACTTGAAATAAATACAAAGGAATTCTCGTGCATTCTGCAGACTAGTACCCGATAAGTGACAATCGTGTCGAACATCTCCCATGTTACACACTACTGTTAGTTTCCACGTGGACACCTTCTTGGAAATCAATTGAAGTCATAGCGGCTGCTGTATCAGAGTCGGCCACGAGCTTGGCATGGTATTCTCGAACGCTAAGGATGAGGCGTGGTCCTAGCACAGACAGCTGCGCAGCGACGAAGATTTGAGTAAAACCATAATAAATTTGAACGTCCAGGGAAAATGTATTCTATAGAAATGATGAATCATGGCCGCATGTAGAAGTTGGTGACAGGTCGGCGTACCGCTACGAGCGTTGGAGAGAATAAACCGATACGGAAGCAAGCAACAGCAAAAAAGCTAGCACGTGGAGAACGTGAGTGGACGGAGACAACAGCATTTAAATTATGAGCTCACCTCGCAAAGTAACTAACGTGAGTTTGCATTAACACCGTAAAACAGTCCCCGATGATACCTCCTGACGAGTGTTGTCGCAGTTCGCGGAAGTGCTTCACAGCAATCCAGACTGCGAGACCCAGTGCAAGGACCTCCCATACAGTGGCAAGTACCCAAGTCATGCAAGCCAAAAATGTGGAATCTCCCGCATACTCAGTCAGACACAGATAGGTGCCTGAGAGAACAAATTCCTCTGGTACTTGTCAGATGCACTCAAATATTTCATACGTAATGAAAGCTTACCTCCTGAAGTATACATCGTCATTATTGCGCCCATCACTACATTGGCGATTCTGGTGGCCAGAAAAATGACAACGAGAAATATCAGCACCTTTCTAGATCGCTGATACATGGCATGCAACCGAGTAATCATGATGACTTGCATAGTGTTTCAGTCAAGTCAAATCATGGAGGTATAATGCTCACCGCCTAGTAGTATATTTACAACCTCGTCCGTCCAATCAAGTGCATTGAATATGACGAGGCCTGACGAATCCAGTAACTCGATTAGTTCTCAGCTTCGAGGATTCGCAGGGTCAAAAAACTCACAACTGTGGGTGTCGTTTTATTGAACCAACGAGTTGTTCGAGAATCTCACTCACCCCTATATGGTAGTTCAGTCGTTCTGATAGGAGTGGAAGGCATTGATGTGGAATACTCACTGCATCTTTCACCGAAAATGTTGGAATACTGACTGTATGCCGCCCGTCACAAGAAAGAAACAGAGTCTATGCGAGGAGACATACACAATATGTTGATCCTATCGTGAGAGATGGTTGATCAGCGTAATACCAATGGCTTGAACGTCGAAACTTACACAGCGTGCCCTACTGCAACATAACGTGCCTTAAATATGTTCGCGTCAGTACAACTTGCTAACCACACTTGAAACACAAATTACTATACATACAACAAAATACAGAACGGTCATCAGGGACCAACGCTGCCTCTGCCGTAAACTAGTTGTGTTATTTCCATATCGTTCTTTTGATGTGGGAGTGCGCTCACCCAGACCAGTTCGACCTATAAAACTATTATCAGCGAGGTGACTGCTCCTGCAAAGGCGTCGACCTACCTCTTGTCCGAACGTGAGTCCTAAAAATCTCATGTTAGTGATCTTTTCATGCTTTATGTTGCTCACCCCAATCGTACATTACCCCAGCAAAGGAGGCAACTGCAAAACCGCAGCCAAAAGTTAATCGAGTCATTACGGTCATCATGCAGCTGGCTCTGAACAAACCTATAAAATAGCTGCTGATAAGATTTCCATTGATGACTGGCCACCAACTGGGATCATTCGAGACTTGGGTCATACTATTAGAGGATGAGGGTGAGCGAGTCGGGGAACTTTGTGGATACATAACGATTATATTCGTGCTTGATATACCACCATCCGGCGCTCCCATGAATTAATTAGAAAGGGAACGTGTATCCAGGTATCGATGAGATCAACATGGAAGTTGTTAATAATGTCGCAAAGCAGCAATTAGCGCGCAGAATGTTCGAACGCCACAAAAGATCGAACTGTTCGTGATTAGGTTTGGCAACGTGCCATGGCTAGTAGTGTGATCTTCGAAGTACAGCAGAGGGATTATGAAATCACTCCATTGTTCTAACACAGGTTTGAACAGCACTCACTGAGGTTGCCATCATAACAGACATTAATTTTCTCTCAAGGTTTTTTTTTAATCTTGTTTGAATCCGCTCTGATCATCAGTAAAACCTTTTTTCTAATTCATGTACACACTGATTAGTACAAATACGACCAAAAGTACATGCGTCGTATCCGATTCCTTGTCAGAAAACACGATCGACGTATGTGGCGATGAGGGCACTCGTACACAGAAAGTGGGGAGGATGTACAAAGAAGGGGAGAGACAGGGGCATTTGTACAAAAGAAGCGAGTTGCTGTACAAAGAAAAACCGATCAGTGATTTAGACAGGAACGGAGGCAGTAGGAACGAAAGCGATGACGAAGGGGCGGTGACGGTACACGCTTGAATGCAAAATTAATGAATGTGTGATGATCCAGTTTGGTGGTTGGTAAGTAATGGTGGAATGGGATGGATGCACTGGTGGATACGTGTTGATGAGGTTGAGGAACGAATAGCTGGTTGGGAGAGGGATAATCAGAGAGAAATCTGCCATTCGTTGAAGAAAAAAATCTCCTCCATCCGTGAAAAACTGTTCCAAGGGGACGGAGAGACTGGTACTGATGAGATCAAAAAAAAAATAGTGAGCGTGAACGGCACGTTTCATGGCACGAGCGAGAGTGAGGGTGGTTGCTTGAAACGGAGAACGAAGGAGTGGGCATAATCACGCACAATGGCGAACAAGCGAGTGTGTGCATTCTAATCCTAATAAATACAGAATGAAATATGGGTCATCAGCAGACACAAGGTGAGAGACATGCGATACATACCTTTAATAATTGGCAAACGAAAAAGACAGGTCAGGAATGAAGGAATAGGTGGGGTGGAGGCGAACAGGACGAATATAAAAAGACTTGTAGTTGAACAATTCAACAAAGTACCATAACCCGGTCAAAGGCGAGGGTAAGAGAGGATTAAGAAATAAGCAAACATAAGTAAGAAGCGACCTGCAAGCTGCGAACAAAAAAAAGACGTAGAGGCAAACTCGTCAGATGAAGATGAAAACACTTGAGTGAGATGAGGGCGTTCCTGAAACGGTCTTGCACTTGGTCACGTGGTTGTTCGGATTGTGATGCCCGGGCCGCTTTGCTCATTGATTATCGCAGACTCCGCGGTTTCTTATCTACTACATTGGTTATTTGTATCATGTTCTATGTAAAATCCACGGGTTTGTTCTGTTACCATTTGTCCGATTGGTCTAGTGTTTACCACGGCGGGTTTGCATTATATTGCTCGGTTACCGACCGTAAAACTGCAGGCTAATACATCTAGGAACTCCGAATCTCTCTTATTCACAGGAATGTCAGATCTTCCCCTACTTGGTTCCGTCGACTGCAGTCCCCGCTACGATGCTACCTCTAGCGGAAGCAGTGATGACGGTCCAACTCTTCCTCTAGATAACATCGGCAGATCAACCGTGGAGAAGAGGCTTCTCCGCAAGTTGGACCTTCGAGTAGCCTTCCTAGTTCTGGTTTACATTATGAATATCGTGAGTCGTGAGTACACCTACTGTTTTTAACTACCTCAAATCCCTGCGCAGATGGACCGTACTAATGTAGTGTAAGTGTTCCTTCGAAAATATCAAATAGCTTGACCACCTAGTGATCTGCAAGTGCTGCGAGGCTTCGAGGCTTCGAGGAGGACCTTGACATGACTGGGAATCAATTTAATACACTTATCGGTATCCTTAATGTAGGTTATTTGGTAACGCAAGCTCCTTCGTACGTTCCGATACCTTATCATTCTGCGGCCGCATATCTGACAAGGACTTGAAAGCAACATGATCTTACACCGCATGAAAAGGCCATCATTATACCTGTCGAGCTGTATGATGGTATGGGCTGCCATCACCATGTACATGAGTACGTCGCACAACTTTCATTCGATCGACATTGGCTGACGAGGGATCATGAAAGGTGCGGTACAAACGTTGGTCACCAGATTTTGTAATGCTGCCCACTATTAACAGCACTCTAGATATCGCGCAGCTCTTATCTTGCGCTTTTTTATTGGATTTGTGGAGGCGACATTCTTTCCCGGAGCTATATTCATTCTGTCACGATGGTATGATATCCCAATACATCCTAACAGTACATACTGGAGTTTCCCTAGGTACAAGCGCAATGAACTAGGGTTGCGCACAGTATTTCTTTTTTGCGGCAACTCCATCAGTAATGCTTTGAGTGCTCTTATTGCGTCGGGAATTGTAGCAAGCCTAGATGGTGTACTAGGTTTTACGGCTTGGAGGTCTGAGCCGAAATGCGCGTGCTTTCCAAAAAGTAATTTTGTCCTGATTTCCCTGCTGCAGGTGGCTCTTCTTCGTGGAGGGCGCTTTGACCTTCACCATCGCAGTGTTTGCAATCTGGATTTTGCCCGATTTTCCTTCAACGCCGAGCGTCTGGCTTTTGCCTGATGAACAGATACTGGCCAAGCAACGGATGGAGGAAGAAGTTGTGGCTAGAATCGAGTACGATGGCAAGCCCGAGGAGAATTTCTCTGGTCTTACCGAGGCTCTTATGGATTGGAGGGTATGGTGGCTTGGTGTTACTCTTCATTTGATCCTTTCCTCGATGTCATTCACCACTTTTTTCCCAACGTTATCCGCCACAATGGGTTACAGCGCGACGACTAGCCTCTTTCTCTGCGCACCTCCGTGGATTTTGGGAACCGCAACCTCATTTGTCGTGGCCAGGTCAGTATTTACTTCACGCAGGTCCGATAGGTGAATTAACAATACTGAATTAAGGCACTCCGACGTAACTGGTGATCGCTTCTGGCATATTGCCGGTCCTCTACTCGTTGGCATCGCTGGGTTTATTATTGCAATTTCTACAATGAACACGGCTGTGCGATATCTGTCACTGTAGGAAACATCCCTTCCTCCTTCTGTGATTCCACGAGCTTACGTGCTCCACGCAGATTCTTCATGGCTCAGAGTCCAGTGGCCTATGCTGTCTCTTTGACCTGGGTCTTGAATACCTTTTCCCAATCGCAGTCTAAACGCGCTGCGGCTGTCGCACTAGTAAGCACCATGGCATCAACTGGCCTCGTTAGTTCATCGTCAGTTCAAAACGACCTCATGCTCTAGTTAGCACTGACGCTGTCGCAGATACTTTTGGCCGTCCAGTTGGGGACCTTCATATGTGAACTCGTATCTCATTTGCATCTTGGCAGGTATCGTGTCCATTGCGATGTGCTGGGTATTTAAGGAGCACCTTTCCCGGTGTAATGAAGTTGCAGAAGCCGAAGAGAAAGCTCTAGGGCTACCTGAGGGTTTTAGATATCTCCTCTAGGGTGTGGTTGGCAACTGATAGGATCCTGTCAGTTAAATGTGGATGGATGGACCCCAAAGCACACAAATAAAATATATTATTTGGCGAGTCATAAATTGGCGATAGAGAGCTCTATCATGATGATGATGGTACTTGTTTTATGGCATCGACTTTTATGGTCGGATTGATGTGAGAATTGCGCAGAAGACTTGCTGCTGACCTGCTGATATGTGCATGATGGCGAGAATTACAGTCGCACGGAAAGAAAACATCGACCTCGAGATACCAATCAGCAACTTCAGTATCAACAATAGAATGAATCACGAATGACACAGTAGTCTGCTTAAGTACTCAGAAGAAACTTGAAGGTGTGTCCAAGAAACGAGAGAATAAAGGCGTCGCCGCCTAGGAGGACGCAGCGGCGGAGTAACTGGGACAATGGATAAGGGAAGCCTTTGTCCCTTGAGGTTGTGAAGCAGAGTCATGTTAACGTGATGCGATCACTGAGTACCATGCAAGATACATAGAGAGGGTCTGATTCGCACGCAGCGAGGTCGGAAGCAATTGTGCCTAACGTAGATATTACATACTAGTAGTACTTACGGTAATCGACTTTTGATATTGAAGTAGCTTCCGGGGGCAGCGCCGCAGCGGACCCAGCGACCGCCATCCCTTAATTGCCGTAAAGTCATGACGTGGTAAAGTTATTTTCCCGAAAGTTCAACTTGGAAATACGGTATTAATCTCCAACTCCATATTATCATGATTGAACCCGGAAGACTCTACGACGCATATATCGATCCTTGGTTGCAGAGATGGAAGCCATCACTGTCCTCAGGAGTGTCATATCGCCCCCTGCTTTCTGCGGTCGACTACGGTTCCCAATACGATCTTTCTGGCAGCAGTGATGACAATGTTTTGGATTATATCGACAGATCACTTGTAGAGAAGAGGCTTCTCCGTAAGTTGGACCTTCGGGTAGGCTTCCTAGTTCTGGTTTACATTATGAACTATGTGAGTTGGTGTACCTCGTGTTCTCTTAACTACCTAAACTCTCTTCACAGATGGATCGCACTAATGCAGCGTACGTGACCTTTCGAAATTGTGTGGAGTGGAGTTACTTAGCTGCCCACTTGCAAGTGCAGCGAGGTTGCGTGGTTACGAGGAGGACCTTGGCATGGTTGGGACTCAATTTAACACACTTACCAGCATCCTTTATGTGGGGTATTTGTTGACGCAAGCTCCTTCGTATGTTTCGACACCTTACCACTCTGCGCCATCTCTGATCATTCCAAAGCAACATGCTCTTACATCGCATGAAAAGGCCATCACTATACCTCTCGAGCTGCATGGCAATATGGGGTTTTCTCACAGTGTTCATGGGTACGTAACACGTCCACTTTATCGACATTCGCTAACGAGGGGTCATGAAAGGTGCGGTACAAACGTTGGTACCTAGATCTTTAGCGCTGTCCTCTCTTAACGCTGCTCTAGATATCACGCTGCTCTTATTTTGCGCTTCTTCATCGGATTTGTGGAGGCCGCATTCTTTCCCGGAGCTGTATTTCTTCTTTCACAATGGTATAATTGTCTAATGATCCTGAACAGCATATATTGAAATTTCTTCAGGTACAAGAAAAATGAACTAGGGTTACGCACAGCAATTCTTGCTTGCGGCGCCTCGATCAGTAATGCTTTTGGTGCTCTTTTTGCATCAGGGATCTTGGGATGCTTAGATGGTACACTAGGTTTTACGGCTTGGAGGTCTGAGTCGAGATCCGCGTGCTTTCAAAAAGTCAAACTGTTCTGATTTCCCTGCTCCAGATGGCTTTTTTTTGTAGAGGGCGCGTTGACCATCGTGGTCGCGGTGTCTGCGGGCTGGATTTTACCTGATTTTCCTTCAACGCCGAGTGCCTGGCTTCTGCCTGACGAACAGATACTGGCCAAACAACGGATGGAGGAGGAAGTCGCGACCAAAAATGAGCACAAAAGTAAACCCGGAGGAGATTATTCTGGTCTTACCGACGCTCTTACGGATTGGAGGGTGTGGTGGGTTGGTGCTGCCCTCAGCGTGATGGTTTCCTCGATGTCATTCAGTATTTACTTCCCGACGCTAGCCGCTACAATGGGTTACGACGCGACCACGAGCCTCTTGCTCTGTGCACCTCCGTGGATTTTGGGAACTTCGACCTCATTTGTTGTGGCCAGGTCAGTATTCACTTCACAGGTCCGATAGGCGAATTGACAATACTGAGTCAAGGCACTCCGATGTAACCGGTGATCGATTCTGGCACATTGTTGGTCCTCTACTTGTCGCCATCTCTGGATTTATACTCGCAATTTCTACTATGAATACGACTTTGCGATATATATCCTTGTACGAACTCTCCCATCTCCGTTCTGCGATTTCGGTGACTTACGCGCACCGATAAGATTCTTGATGACTCAGGGCCCAGTTGCCTATGTTGTCGCTTTGACCTGGATCATGAATACCTTTTCCCAATCACAGTCTAAACGCGCTGCAGCCATCGCACTCATAAACTCCATGGCATCAAGCGGCGTGATCGTTTCTTCGTCAGTTTACAGTAACCTCGTGATATATGCTACTGCTGACGCCGTCACAGATACTTCTGGCCATCTAGTTGGGGACCTTCATACGTGAACTCGTATATTATTTGTATCTTGGCAAGCATCGTATCTATTGCGATGTTATGGGTATTTAGGGTGCACCTTTCCCGGTGCAATGAAGCTGCTGAAGCTGAAGAGCAATCTCTAGGGCTGCCCAAGGGTTTGAGATATCTTCTCTAGCACTTTGTGTTGCTGCTCAGTTGTCTAGTAGTGTTCGGTGGCGGGTCATACTTTGTTGGGTCAAATTGGGTCTGATTATTGACATACTGTACACAGTTGACCAAAATACATTAATGCGAATTACGCTCCTCCAGATCATCAACTACGTTGAGTGTAGTGGAGAATATATGCAATTGCTTGTACTTTACTGTCATGAATGCATGGCATCTACCATGGCATGACTCCCACAGCATCCATCATCATACGAGTGGCGGCATTGTGTGCGGTAAGAAAACTTCTTTACCCTTGTTTTCTTCATACCAAACTATATCATGTGCCACCAGAACCTGTACCCTCGGGATCTCTAACAACGACCTCATCCTGCGAATGTTTTCCTCCGCGACTTCCTTGTACTGGTGAGAACATGTCACCGCGCCCGTCTTCGCATCGACATGGCACGCAATTTGCATCTTCCCAGTGATCAGATCAGGGTGGTGAGCCGAATCTGCACCTAGCAGGATCCAAGCGCCGTCTGGGGAAGTGCGCGCAAGGATATTGATATGCCCATCAGCGTGCCCTGCAATAAACAAGCCTGAGTGACTTTTTTCAGTCTTGTGCATGGGGTAAAGAAGTACCAGATGCATCGACGATGTACATGCTGCCATCACCGAAAATGTCCATTGCGTGCGGGTAGGGACCGATTGCCACGTTTAGGTCAGAAGCTGTGACGAAGCGTAGACGGTCTTCTGGTGGACGAATGGATGAAAAGGCTATGGGACAGTGGCAGGAACCAGGGTCTAAAAAAGCTTGTCTCGATCTTTCCCCGAGGATAAACTCAGCACTCGTAAACGGGGAGGGATCTCCGACGCTGAGAGGAGACAGGTTAGGCGATTCATACCACCTCGGACTCTGAGGTACTCACTGATCCCAATGAAGGTGACTCAGGACTACCAAGTCAACTGATGAAGGGGGGACTCCACCAGCTTCCAAAGACTCTGCCGCAGTCTGCTTCACATCAGGCACTACTGATATTGCAGCAGGCGCATACTCTTTGATGTTCTTGTGGATTCCTAGGTCGAAAACAACCCGCTTATTGGTCTTCGAATGACGCAGTAGGAATGCGAGTGAGGGGAAAGTTATGGGATTGTCCGATTGATCAGCTACCATTAGACTCAAAGGAACAATGAGGTGTCCAGCTTCAAGGGCAGATACGTACATGTACGCTTGCTCATCGGACGGAGGAGGGAGTGAATGTGCCTCTGTGGACATTGGTATCAAATTCAAGGGTGAATCAGAACTAAGATTCAAATGTGCCTACATATAAGCAAGGGAAACAAGCGGCAGCACCCATCACTCCACAAAGTTCAAAGACAACAAGGAGTCACGCTGGCCAGAAACTCCGAGCTCAATTAGGGTATAGACGGGTACAGTGCAAAGATGTGCTACCCGTGGTCATACCCGTCAGCACGGTATATAAATATATTCACAGCCAGGGCGTACTAATGACTATCCAGAGTAAAGTTGAAAGTGCCTGGTTAATGAGAATCTAAGCAGTGAAGCGATGATTGATGATAAAGAAATGTGAGGGTGGAAGACCAGCTGTAGCTAGTTCTGCATGTTCAAAAAGTACCCGAAACGTCATAGTACCCATGTCAACCGTCAATTACATAATTATCCCCAAAGTGCTGCGCTAGTAGACTATGACATCTCCGACGGATCCGTCCGTCCAAAAACCTCATGTTAGCCCCCCTTAGTCAAGACCTTGGAATGGAAGGAAGATAGAGTCATTGACCGATTCGTACTACTAGTACCGATCCAGGTGTTATCAGGGATCACCACGACGTGGGTGTCGGCGACTTGTTTCGCCAAAGAAAGGTGACCGAGGTGAGCATCTTTGATCAGAACAGTAGCATCAACAGTCAATCTATGCGTGTAGCGTCATGCTCCTGATGTTTTGTTTCCTGAAACTTGCCTGAAACTACTGGGAACTATGAAGTTATCCAGTCACTAGTACTTTGGGTTCGGGTGAAATACGATTTGGTGTAAGGTATATCTGAGACGTGCACCTGAGTGCGTGACTGGACAATACTAGATCAGTTGTTTTCGACGTGCATTCTAGCACTAATACTCATCCCCTCTGCACGATTTCAAATCCCCAATGCCGCCTCCATAGCACATCCTTCACAAACGCTCCAAAAGTGCTTCCATCTGTGACAACGACCTCTCTCGCTCTAGCCAACACCATCGCGTCCAACACCGGCATCAAAAATCCCTTCAACAAGACTTGGTCATACGGATTGATCAACGCGTCGAGAGGAGTCAAGCGGAATGTAAAATCAGACAGGAAGAATATACAAGGGAAAGTTTGAAGGTAAACGGAAAACAGTGGGTCTGCTGCAGGATTCGGGGAGTCAGTAGCAATGTACAGAGGAGCGTTCAGTCTTTGCAACGGTGCTGAAGTATGCAGAGGTGCACGACATCGGATCTTGGGTTTGAATGTATGCGGCAAAGGAGGCAAAGGCGGATGAGGTACCCTGAGACTCGGTACATCCGGTTGAATAAACGGCGGATCGAGGTCCTCGTCGAAAGGACTGAGCTGCTGTTCAAGCGCCAGAGTCTCTTCGAGATCGAGTCCACAAACAAGGTGTACGAGTTTCCACCAGATGGTTCTTGCATTATCGGTGCTTCGTTGTTCGAATTGACCGTCCCCAACACGAAGATGGGCACCAATATAGACAGTGCCCAAGGCTTCATATATCGTATCGGCCACAGGAGATAGGTGTGGATTCGTGAACGCCATTCCGCTCCTTACATCTTTCCGCACGCTCTTACTCACATTCTGTCTTAGCCTAAGCCTCGACGAGCCGAACAACGTTCCTATCTGCACCAATCTCTCGGGTGCCTGAGCAAGTGTTGGAATGTAGATGGAATAGAGATACTTGTCTCGCGTAGGCGACACATCATCAAGCGTGTCCAAGAACCGAAAATCGTAAGGTCCAGAGTCTTGCAACGTCAAGGTATCCGCGTCGAAGATATTGATATGAAACTTTTTCATATATTCTGCTGCTGGGCTTCCGTCCCATTGAATCATCTTCACTCCGATCTTCTCTCCTATTCCTTGTAGATCGACGAGGTGGTCCCATGGGATGGAAGTCCACTCTTCGTACCCTGAACATTCGTCGGGGGCTGGTATGCCGACAGGGACGAGTGGACAGTGTTCAAGCCCAGTTTTAGACCCAAGCACAAGGAAGCGTCTTAGTTTTTCAAATGAAACGTATCGAATTGGTTTTCCAAGCCTTAGAAAAGGAACAAGAAGAGTACGATTAAGTGCTTTAGCGAGTACGAGAGCATTCTCGAGTGCGATGCGTTGGTTGTGTAATCCGCTATGAGGAAAGTAGGAAAGGTATTTGGTGTCAGGAGCGGGTGGGTTTGCTTTTGGGAGGGCGTCAGCGCGGTGCGGGTGCGGTTGTGCATAGGGAGCGAACCTGGTGGTGAATAAATGATACGCGAAGAAAAAGCATGTTACTGATGCGAAAGCTAGTAATGCGACGAGGATCGCGAGCTTTCTGTTTGGGGAGTGGGATGGCGATTGTTTGGCGGTCATGAGGCTTTGGCTGAGAGAAGAACCTGGTCGCGTGCTGTGTGGTGCGCGCATCCGATACGCGCCTTTTTCGAGCGTGACGGACGGAGACTGGAAGGTGTATGCTGTGGACATGAGGGTTCCAAACGACGCGTTGTTTGTGCTTGTTGAATTCAAAGGCTCTCCCAATATTAATATTTCAAAATAAATAACTACAGGGGTTACCGTATCATGACCGTTCATGATACCAAAGGTCATATGATAGTCATCTGCTCGAGTTGGAAGTCATGTAGACATTTCTTCTACCTCGCCTCCAAGTCCATTAAATGGATCTCATGGTCCATGACCAGACCACGGTGAGTCGGTGACAGGGCCGCTAGGCGCGCTTAGTCAGCCAGGGTGAGCATACGTTCCAGAAATAGGATCAAGTATTCGCTTCCAGGGCCAATGCCGCCATCATTAATATGGGTTATTTTCATTGACACCGTATATGTACTAGTTCGGGAGTCGCATAGGCTCCGAAGCAGTATGAATCGGAACCTGAGGGCATCCGGATTCCGGTGCGCTGACGGGCTAGCGGGAATCTGCTACTATTTGTGGTCTCTTCCGTCCATACTCCATAGGAATGTCAGATCGCCCCTTGCTCAGTGCAGACAACAGTTCCCACTACGGTGCCTCTGACAGAAGCAGTGATAGTCCGGTGCTTTCTGAATACGATGAACAGAACAGACAGACAGTAGAGAAGAGGCTTCTCCGCAAGTTAGACCTCCGATTTGCCTTCCTCGTTCTGATGTACATTATGAGCTGCGTGAGTTGGTGTTTCTATTATTTCCACTATTGCATTAATTTCTTGCATAGATGGACCGTACTAATGCAGCGTACGTAGCCTTTCGCACTCACCATTGGAGTAATGTGGCTCAATTGCTTCTCGGTCATAACAGTGCAGCAAGGTTGAGTGGTTTCGAGGAGGACCTTGGTATGACGGGGAATCAGTTTAACACACTCATGAGCATCTTTTACGTGGGGTATTTGTTGACACAAACTCCTTCGTATGTACTAGCACGTTATCCTTTCTGTGGCCCGTCTGAGAATTCAAAAGCAACATGTTCTTAGTTCGTATGACAAGGCCATCGCTATACCTCTCAAACTGCATGGCAATATGTGGCGCTATCACCCTGTTTATCGGTACGTGCATCATTCGCCTAATCAATATTGCCTAACGAGAGTCATGAAAAGGCGTAGCACAAACGTTAGTATCTATTACTTTTGGTGCTCTGGAGTTAACGTCGCTTTAGGTATCATGCCATTCTTATCTTGCGCTTCATGGTTGGAGTGGTTGAGGCGGCATTCTTTCCTGGAGCTATCTTCCTTCTTTCACGATGGTATAGTTGCCCAATACCTTCGAACGATATATCCTGAAATTTCTTTAGGTACAAGCGCAATGAACTGGGGTACCGCACAGCACTTCTGGCTTGCGGTAGCCCAATTAGTAATGCTTTCAGTGCTCTTACAGCGTCGGGAATTTTGGCAAGTCTAGATGGTACATTAGGTTTTGCGGGTTGGAGGTCAGAGGCGAAATATGCATGCTCTCAAAGTAGAACTGCTCTGACTGTGCTGCAGATGGTTATTCTTTGTGGAGGGGATTTTGACAATTGTGGTTGCAGTGTCTGCAATCTGGATTTTGCCAGATTTTCCGTCATCATCGAGTGTTTGGCTTTTACCCGATGAACGGATCCTGGCCAAACTACGGATTGAGGAAGAAGTTGTGGTCAGGAATGAGCACAAAGGCACGCCTGTGGAGGGTTGGTCTGGCCTTATTGAGGCACTTACAGATTGGAGAGTATGGTGGCTCGGTGCTGCTCTTATTCTGATGGAGGCTTCTTTATCTTTCCGCATTTTTTTCCCGACACTATCTGCTACAATGGGTTACAACTCCACTATCACCCTCTTGCTCTGTGCACCTCCGTGGATTTTGGGAACTGCAACATTGTTTCTTGTGGCTAGGTCAGTATCTACTTGCCAGTCCCGATTGGTGAATTAACAATAGCCAAGGCACTCCGATGCTACCGGTGATCGCTTCTGGCATACTGCCGGTCCTCTATTTGTCGCCATCGTTGGGTTCATGGTCGCAATTTCTACTATGAATGCGGCCGCTCGATATCTGTCTCTGTACGAACCTTCTCGTTCTGCAATTCCACAGCCTGACGTTTCCTGTGAAGATTCTTTATGGCTCAGGCCCCAGTTGCACATGTTGTGTCTTTGACCTGGATCATGAACACATTTTCCCAATCACGGTCGAAATGCGCTGTGGCCATCGCATTCATCAATGCTATGTCATCACTTGGTTATATCGGTTCATCGTTAGTTCATAGCGTACTCTTACTTTTTGGTGTTGCTAATGTGTTGTAGGTACTTTTGGCCGTCCCGTTGGGGACCTTCATACGCGAACTCATGTGGCATATGCATCTTGACAAGCACCATGTGTATTGTGATGCTTTGGGTATTCAGGAGGCACCTTTCACGGTGCAATGAAGCTGCTGAAGTCGAAGAGCAGGCTCTAGGGCTGCATAAAGGCTTTAGATATCTCTTATAGCACTCGTTGATCAAGGCGGTAATGTTTGATTAAGATTTCATTATGTAAATAAAGCTGTAGTAGTGGGTTGAATGTAAATCACGTAGTGGAGAATGCCAATACACATGCATGTAGTATGAATCATGATATATACGAAAGTAATAATGAAAACCACTCAGATCCCTAATCTAGAATGCATCTACAGTATTTCAATCGTCTTGACGTCCATCAGGTCTCGGACAGAAGCCGCATCTTTGACCTGCGCAATGATATCACGATCCGACGCGACCCTCTTGTATTCTCCACCACGCTGCCGCGCTAGTAAAAATGCCCCAAAAGGCTCCCCAAGACGAACAACCAACCGCAATGCTCGCGAGTCCAGGTCATTCACCTCCTGATCTACAACAGAATGGCTAGGTGAGCTGTCAGATGGAGACGAGAGCGGCACCCAATCATCCCCTTCGCTCTCTGTATCGTCTTGAAGGTCAGGTAACTCGAGGAGAGACCGATCCCAGGGACGGACGAGCATGAAGGTGTGCTGAGTGGGCCTCCGCAAGAACTGGACGATCGGCTTTTGAGTGGTAATAAGCAGGTCACAAAGCCCGTCCGCCTTGACTTCATATCGAGTCTCCTGCGATGTACTAGAGCTCAGATGGACTTGTGTGACACGGAATGTTATGCAAGGCAGATGTAGTCTGCAGTTCGCGAAACGAGCAGCACTCGTGTTATCAAGCCGGTCGTAAAGTTCCGGAGCCAAATCCACAGCCACGGGATTTTCTCGCAGGGAAGAAATAGTTATCTGAATCTGATCTTCGGACAAGGATGGAAGGGTGCGTGGAGGAGTGGCGTAAGAAGTGATACAGGCTGGAAGACAGCTATTGAACTCGGAAGGTTGTCCGATCCAATCGAGGACCGTGATGTCTCCCGACCGAGCCACGATCTCCTGCAAGAGTCGCCCAAGCGCGTTCTGCTTCTTCTCCCCATAGATTACAGGTAGGTGGATACTGAAGATCCCAAATAATGAGTATGCGACGTCTTCTTGCAATGTGGTGACGCGAGATGACGCCCATTGAAGTCTCTGTCGGGCGTCGCTCATCCCAGGACGAAAGGATATCAAGGCCCGTGCATCTATTCCTGTCGCATCCTCCAACTCCTTCATGATTGTAGGGGACTCTTTGTGGTTGGAAGAGCGATCATTCAGATATAATGACCAATCCTTTTGATAGAATAATACAACTTTCGGAGCGACGAACTCTTGAAACGTCCATCCTCGCTTGTTCCAGACACTGCTCGCTAATGCGCCGGGTCCAGATGAAGAGGGTACATCGGATAGGTAGACCATAGTGAGCGCTGAATGGCGGTACCAGACGAACATGGAGTTCACCGATTCTTGGAGCTCGGTGTTGCTCCTCTTGTCGATGCAGCACGTGTCCATCCACGCCCAGCGATAGCCAGCATCACGAGCGACTTTGCAGAACGACTGCAATTTTGCGATCCCGCCAAGTTCCTTCAACTCGCGCACATCGGTATCCTGAATGTCGTGCAGCAGCACCTCCGTCTCTTCCCACCTGTGTGATAACAGGACACAACGGAAGTATGCTGCTACCACTTGCTTGATGCGGTCCATTTCAAGGTCTGAATACTTCGTTGTGGATGCCAAAAGCTCCTTATACTCTGCACTCGTTTTGAAGGCGTTTATTTGGGCTGCTCGATTGCACAAAATACCCGTGGAGGTATTGAGTAGACGCAACGGGGCATATTCAAGTTCAATCCAGACTGCTCTTTGAATGGCATCTTCTGCTTCGGATGGACAAACATATTGCTGACGCAGATCTACAGAACGAGATAGGCATTTCGAGATCATTAGGCGTTTCCCATGGCTCACCTCGTATCTGAGCTTCGGGAGAATCGTCCAACTTGGACAACATGATTTTGAAGGCCTCGATGGCTTCGTCGTAGCGTTGTGCGCCATGCAGCGCTGTATACGTCAACTCATATCCAACGTGAGAGGAAGGATTGAGTTCGGTAGCCTATGTATGCATTGCCGAAGTCAAAATGGGCTACGAAATCATAGATGCCATCTACCTTTTGCGCGTCGAGAAGCGCCTCCTCCCATAGCCTGTTCCCCAACTTTGCCTGACTACATTTTGCAAAGACAACATCGGATGCAGAATCCAGGTCGATCACCGCCGAGTACAAGTCAATTGCTCTGTCAAAATCGCTTGCAGCGAGGGCAGCATCCCCGCCGGTAAGAAGGGGTGCGCTGCATTTCTTCGTAAAAGCTAAGTGAAGTCCGAGTGAGGATTGTAGCCTGCATGACATTGCAAACTCCAGACTTACCGTTGGACCATTCAAGGCAGATGGCCCTCGTTATTTCGTCGATACTATCCATCATGTATCGGTATGATCTCACGGCGTCTTGAAGTTTACCTGCCAGAAGGAGTGCATCGCAACGTTTCTGGTGTGCAGTCAGCCACAACGATTTGAGATCCCATCCGAAGAGCTGAACAGGGAATTTGGTTATGAAAGCGTTTCGGGTGTGTGTTGACGTACCACCACCAAGTCCTCGTAAATTTCATGAATGTCCGATTTCGATGATGAATCACGGCAGTCGAGAGCGGCAGTGAAATGGACAGCGGCTTCTTCGTGACGTGCGCCATCCAAGGATTCGAGTCCAAGTTGAACTCGAAGATATGCCTAATATGCAAGTTACAAAAATTAGCGTCGATGCAGATGACTCAGCGTGGCTGCGCGATGCTTACTTCCACGATACAACATGCGCGAGTGTCGGCATTTGGACAACCGGTGGCGAGTTCTTTGAGGAGCAAGTTTGCCTCGTCATGTTGATCTGCATTGAAGAGCGTGATGGCCTGAACCGTGATGAAGCGGAGAGTATGCAAGGCAACTGCAACATACTTTGATCAACAGCAGAAAATGGAGGTTTTCTGAATCTTCATCCGTATACATGGATGCAACGTCAAATGCTGCTCTCGCATCTGGGACGCGGCCTGTTCCGCAGAGGGCAATACCCTTGGAGATGTAGCCTGTCAACGAAGGCTCAATGTTGATGGACTGTGTCATCATCGAGTTAGCCATTCATAAGGGAGCGGAGACGGGTCAGCAAATCTGACATTTATCGCATCCCGAAGGGCGTGGTCCCAATCGTGATTTCGCGCCATAACAAATGAACGATGGGCGTAGGAAGTATGGTTGTTCGGATTGGTGTTGATATCTTGGGTGAGTAGGTCTTTGGCGGTGGATAAGTCTCCATTTACACATGCAATACGGGAGGTCGTAATGGCTAGGATCTGCAAAAAGCATGCTCGAATTGCGATATATGAGTCCAGGACGAAAACATGCCTTTGAACGATGGGCGTAGCCTGAGGGAGTATGGTTGTTGGTATTGGTGGTGATATCTTGTGTGGGTAGTTCTTCATCAGTAGATAAGTCACCATCTATGTATGCATTGCGGGCTGTTGTAATGGCAATAGTCTGCAAGAAGCACGCTCGATTTGTGGTATGAATCAATGACGAGGACATGCCTTTGGATGAGTATCCTGAAGTACTGCCCACTCCGAGATCGTGTTATCTTTACGTCCGCTGAGGATGTGGTTGCCGTCCACGGAGAAAGTGACGCATGCCATGTAGGATGAGCACTTGAGGATGGCAATGGTTTGTCGATCTGAGAGCTGCCAAAGACGAACATGTTCGTTACTAGATGCGGATGCGACGAGTATACCAGCAGGATGAATGGCAATGGCATTGATATGATTAGAGTGACCCGTCCAGGGATCACCGACCTGCTTCCAGGTTGTTGTATCCCATTCACGTATGGTAGGATCAGAACTCTTGCCACCTGTGAGAAGGCGTGTGCCATCGGGCGTCCACGCAAGTGACAAGTTGGATGACGTGTGACCGGTGAACTTTGCGACGCGTTTCCTCGTGCTTGAATTGTAAATTTCAATATTGTAATTTGTTGCGATGGCAAGAAGGTCTCCAGACGGTGAATACCGTACGCAGCGGGCATATGCACCACACTTTATTGGATCTCCTTGATGCTGCCAAGTTTTGGTATTCCACAGTTTCGTCATTATGTCATATGAACAAGTGGCCAGCACTGTTCCATCGGGAGAAAAATCCAGCGAGCTGATATAACGGGAGTGGGCTTCGATTTTGGTGATTAAATCGCCAGTTCCTCCGTGCCAGATGATGACTTTTCCGCCTCTATCACCGCTTGCTATCAATTGTCCATCTCGTGATACAGCCAATGCCTGCACCACATTGTCATGTCCTTCCATCTTCTTCAACACAACACCTGTCTCCAAGTCCCACATAATGAGCGTGTTGTCGTACGAACCCGTAACCATCCATCGTTTATTGGGGAAAACTGCGATTGCCGTTACGCCTCTTTCATGGCCTTTGAACTTTCGTAGGGGTGTACCAATCGGAATCATGTCCGGCATTTTACTAGACGTTGATGGCGTCGAGGTGGACTTTGGACGGACTGTATCTTTGTCTAAGCAGAGGTGCGTGTATCACGCGTTTTATGGTGCTTCTCGTGCCTCGTTTCAATAGACGCCCAGGACCCTTATGGCTGTTCGTTTCCACGCCTCCACTCAAACTCGTCACCGATTCTAAACGAAAAAGCGCTTTCTATCAGTGCGGCTCTTTTCTCGCAAATATTGTTCTGCAGCCCGACCCTTGGGCCGGTCAGTACTGGGGGGCGGAGGTGCTGCAGAATCCCTTCCAGCTTACACGTACGGTTGTGATCGCGCTAAGTTTTGACGAGGAAATTATTGAAGTGTTGGTGATATCCTTTAATCAAATTTTGCCTAACTTTAACATTTGAAGGATGGATCTTTCCCAAGATACGAAAATGATGGAGAAAATGGGTTTACCTCACTTGTCCTCATTACCACCCGTATCCAAATCTCTAGGAACAACATCACGTCTCTCGTCCTCTTACTCCAAACTTCAGCTCTGGAACCTCCCCTTATCGAGAGTGTGGACTAGTGCCTCCACAACGGTCTCATCTAACACAGGACGGAGGTCACGAAGATCACAAAGCGTATTTCAGCATCCACCACAGCCGTACGGGTCTACACATTCAGCCGAGTCATGGAGAGCACTGATGGTGGGGACTGACGTATCTTCGAGGTCTAATAATCCTACACAGCTGTGGCCGCTATTGATACACATGGTTGATACGACTGCACACTAGTTTGTGTTAGGGGATGTCGAGGACGAATTGGGCCGCAAAGATGGAAGGTAAAACTCGAAGCCCCAAAGTGGGTATGTGTTTCGAACGTATCAACACGCTGAATCACTACTTGATCTTTGATTTGACATTACGCTCCGTGGTTGATGGGTAATGAAACTCAGGGAGTTGATGTTTTCGGAACTATACGGATATGATACACCCAGTGGAGGGAATCAACAAAATCAGCGATGCGCCGAGTCGGACAGCCAAGAGACATCACTCACCTCACTTTCATCCCAAACCACGTTCCATGCCGCCTTTCCACATACAACTACTATTTCTCGTTATAAGCCCTTTATTGAGGAGATGTTGAAGGAGGCTTGCGGCTGATGTATTTGGGGTCACTTTAGAGGTGATATTAGCACTTCTAATTAGATTCCTTACGTGGGAGTCGCAGGTGCGGGCAAGTATCATCCCCTGCGTTATATGGAATCCGGATACATCTTCCGTACGCCGTGTTGGCATTCCCCGACATGGCTGAAAAATTCGACCAGGGAATCTTAAATCACAGTTGAGTCGTTGAAGGTCAAGCTTCCGTCAAGGCATGTTTTGAGTTTTGCAAGCATTGTGAGTCTTTCTTTCATGGGATGTTATTTCTTTTCGTTTGACTGTTCTTCTGTCAATGAGATCGTGGAGGTGCTTTAGTGCATTTTTCCAGGCTTTCGAGACGTGCTACTAATGATTGTACTTGAATGCATAGCCTGCCTGGCCCCCATTTGCGGATCACACATCAACTTGTCGCCACCAAGAATTCTAGAGGACGAAGGGTGGTGGTACATTGAGAGGTAACGGCATAAGTTGATCCCGAGCACCCATGCAGGTAGGTGTACTGAGCGTGATGGGGCATAGTGGTATCGGACAGAAAAGTGATGTAGATAGGGCTCCGCGGTCTGTGTCCGGAGTAAGGTCATAAATTCACACAGCGAACCCATAGTACAAATACACATGCATGTAGTATGATATATATGAAAGTACCAATGAAAACCGCTCAGACCCTAGGCTAATCTAGAATGCATCTACTTACAGTATTTCAATCGTCCTGACATGCATCAGGTCTCGGACCGAAGCCACATCTTTGACCTGCGCAACGATATCACGATCTGACGCGACCCTTTTGTATTCTCCACCACGCTGCCGCGCTAGTAAAAATGCCCCAAAAGGCTCCCCAAGGCGAACAACCAACCGCAATGCTCGCAATTCTAGATCATCCACCCCCTGATTTACAACAGAACGGCTAGGTGAGTCGTCAGACGGAGACGAGGGTGGCGTCCAATCATCCCCTTCACTCTCTGTATCGTCTTGAAGATCTGCAAAGTCTGGTGACTCGAGGAGAGACCGATCCCAGGGACGGACGAGCATGAAGGTGTGCTGAGTGGACCTTGTCCGCAAGAACTGGACGATCGGCCTTTTCGTGGTGATCACCAGGTCGTCAAGCCCGTCTGCCTTGACTTCATATTGAGTCTCCTGCGATGTACAATAGCTCAGACTGACTTGTGTGATACGGAATACCATGCAAGGCAGATGTAGTCTGCAGTTCGCGAAACGAGCGGCGCTCGTGTTATCAAGCCGGTCGTAAAGTTCCGGAGCCAAATCCACAACCATGAGATTTTCTCGGAGGGAAGAGATATTTGTCTGAATCTGATCTTCGGACAAAGATGGAAGGGCACACGGAGGAGTGGCATAAGAAGTGATATAGGCCGGAAGACAGCTATTGAATTCGGAAGGTTGTCCGATCCAGTCGAGGACGGTGATGTCTCCCGACCGAGCCACGATCTCCTGCAAGAGTCGCCCGAGCGCATTCTGCTTCTTCTCGCCGTAAATGACAGGTAGGTGGACACTGAAGATACCAAACAATGAATACGCGACGTCCTCTTGCAATGTAGTGACACGAGATGACGCCCATTGAAGTCTCTGTCGGGCGTCGCTCATCCCAGGACGAAAGGAGATCAAGGCCCGTGCATCTATTCCTGTCGCATCCTCCAACTCCTTCATGATTGTAGGGGACTCTTTGTGGTTGGAAGAGCGATCATTCAGATATAATGACCAATCCTTTTGATAGAATAATACAACTTTCGGAGCGACGAATTCTTGAAAGGTCCATCCTCGCTGGTTCCAGACACTCCTCGCTAATGCGCCGGGTTCAGATGAAGAGGGTACATCAGATAGGTAGACGATGGTAAGCGCTGAATGGCGGTACCAGACAAACATGGAGTTCACCGATTCTTGAAGCTCGGTGTTGCTCTTCTTGTCGATGCAGCACGTGTCCATCCACGCCCAGCGATACCCAGAATTGCGAGCGACCACGCAGAACGATTGAAGTTTCGCGATCCCGCCAAGTTCCTTCAACTCGTGCACATCTTTATCCTGAATGTCGTGCAGCAGCACCTCCGTCTCTTCCCACCTGTGTGACAGCAAGACGCAGCGGAAGTATGCTGCTACCACTTGCTTGATGCGGTCCATTCGAAGGTCTGAATGCTTTGTTGTGAATGCCAAAAGCTCCTTATACTCTGCGCTCGTTTTGAACGCGTATATTTGGGCTGCTCGATCGCACAAAAGACCCGTGGAGGTATTAAGTAGACGCAGCGGGGCATATTCGAGTTCAATCCAGACTGCCCTTTGAATGGCGTCTTCTGCTTCAGACGGACAAACATATTGCTGACGCAGATCTACAGAACGAGATAGGCATTTCGAGATCATTAGGCGTTTCCCATGGCTCACCTCGTATCTGAGCTTCGGGAGAATCGTCCAACTTGGACAACATGATTTTGAAGGCCTCGATGGCTTCGTCGTAACGTTGCGCCTCACGCAGCGCTGCATGCATCAACTGGTATCCAACGTGAGACGAAGGATTGAGTTCGGCAGCCTAAGCGTGCATTGCCGAAGTCAACATGGGCTACGAAATCTTGGATGCCATCGTACCTTTTGCGCGTCGAGAAGCGCCTCCTCCCATAGCCTGTTCCCCAACTTTGCCTGACTACATTTTGCAAAGACAACATCGGATGCAGAATCCAGGTCGATCACCGCCGAGTACAAGTCAATCGCCCTGTCAAAATCGCTTGCAGCGAGGGCAGCATCCCCGCCGGTAAGAAGGGGCACGCTGCATTTTTTCGTAAAAGCTAAGTGAAATGAGAGTGAGGATTGTAGCCTGCATGATATTGCAAACTCCAGACTTACCTTTGGACCATTCAAGGCAGCTGGCCTTCGTTGTTTTGTCGATATTGTCCATCGTGTATTGGTATGATCTCACGGCATCTTGAAGTTTACCTGCCCGAAGGAATGCATCGCAGCGTTTCTGGTGTGCAGTTAACCATAACGATTTGAGATCCCAGCCGAAAAGCTGAACAAGGGATTTGACTATGAAAGTGTTTCGGGTGTGTGTTGACGTACCACCACCAAATCCTCATATATTTCATGAATGTTAGATTTTGATGAATCGCGGCAGTCGAGAGCGGCCGTGAAATGGTCGGCGGCTTCTTCATGACATGCGCCGCCCAAGGCTTTGATTCCGAGTTGAACGTGTAGATATGCCTGATGTGCGAGTTGTAAAGATGAGTGTCGATGACCAAGCATAGATGATACTTACTCGCACGACACGACATGCGAGAGCGTCGGCATGTGGACAACCGGTAGTGCGTTCTTTGAGGAGCAGGTTTGCCTCGTCGTGTTGATCTGCATTGAAGAGCGCGATGGCCTAAAAATGCGATGAAGCGGAGAGTATGCAAGGCAACTGCAACATACTTTAATCAGGCACAGAAAATGTAGGATTTTTGAGTCTTCATCCGTGTACATGGATGCAACGTCAAATGCTGCCCTCGCATCTGGGACGCGGCCTGTTCCGCAGAGGGCAATACCCTTGGAGATATAGCCTGCCAACGAGGGCTCGATATTGATAGACTGTGACACCATCGAGTTAGCCATTTCATAAGGGAGCAGAGACGGGTCAGCAAATCCTACATTCATTGCATCCCGAAGGGCATGGTCCCAATCGTGTTTTCGCGCCATAACGAATGAGCGATGAGCGTAGAAAGTATGGTTGTTCGGATTAATGTTGATATCTTGGGTGAGCAGTTCTTCGGCGGTAGATAGGTCTCCATTTACACATGCAATACGGGCAGTCGTGATGGCTAGGATCTGCACGAAACATGCTCGAATTGTGATATATATGGGTCAAAGACAGAGACATGCCTTTGAGCGATGGGCGTAGGAAGTATGGTTGTTTGCATCGGTGGTAATATCTTGCGTGGGTAGTTCTTCGTCAGTAGATAAGTCTCCATCTATGCATGCATCGCGGGCTGTTGTGATGGTGATCGTCTGCAAGAAGCATGCTCGGATTGTGGTATATGACTCAGGGACGGAAACATGCCTTTGGATGAGTACCCTGGGGCACTGCCCACTCTGAGATTATCTTATCACCGCCTCCGCTGAGGATGTGGTTGCCGTCCACGGAGAAAGTGACGCATAACATGTAGGATGAGTGCTTGAAGACGGCAATGGTTCGTTGATCTGAGAGCTGCCAGAGACGAACATGGTTGTCATTAGATGCGGAGGTAACAAGTGTACCAGCAGGATGAATGGCAATGGCACGGATGTGGTCAGTGTGGCCCGTCCAAGGATCCCGGACCTGCTTCCAGGTTGTTGTATCCCATTCCCGTATGGTAGGATCGTCCTTACCGCCACCTGTGAGAAGGCGTGTGCCATCGGGCATCCACGCGAGTGACAAGTTCAATGATGTGTGACCCTTGAACTTTGCGATGCGTTTCCTCGTGCCTGAATCGTAAATTTGAATATTGTTTTCTGTTGCGATAACAAGAAGTTCTCCAGACGGTGAATACCGTACGCATTCGACAATATCACCACACTCGATTGGATTTCCTTGCTATTGCCAGGTTTTGGTATTCCACAGTTTCGTCATTTTGTCGATCAATGGACCAGTGGCCAGCACTGTTCCATCGGGAGAAAGATCCAACCAAGAGATCCAATGGGAGTGGGCTTCGATTTTGCTGAGTGATTCGCCAGCTTCTCCGTGCCAGACGATGACTTTTCCCTTGGTATCACCGCTTACTATCAATTGTCCATCTCGTGATACTGCCAATGCCGACACCCCACCGTGGTGCCCCTCCATATTCTTCAACACAACACCTGTCTTCAAGTCCCACAGACGAAGCGTGTTGTCCCCCGAGCCCGTAATCATCCGTCGTTTATCGGGGAAAACCGCGACTGCTTTTATGTGTCCTTCATGGCCTTTGAACTCTCGCAGGGGAGTGGTGATCGTAACGAGCTCCGACATTTTACTGGACGTTAATGGTGTCGAAGTGGACTTTGGACGGACTGTATCTTTGTCTAAGCTGTAGAGGTGCGTGTATCATGCGTTTTGTTGTTATAGCAGGTACGACTGAACAATCAGTAAACATACCTGCGACATGATCCGTGCACTGACAAGTAGCGGAGATTCGGACTATCTGACTTTAGAATAGAATGAGTATACTACGGAATGTGCCGAATAATAATAACACTCATTGCTCACCTCCTATTGCGCAAGAATATTAATCGTCTCTTTTGTTCTTGCTCGTATATCTCTAACCAAGAGGTTATGAGCCCTGGCGTGCGCAAATAAACATATTATTAATATCAAAAAACAAGAGCTAATCTATCAAAATGTCTGATCAATCCTCTGCTGGATCTTCACTCTACCGAATTGAACACCTCGGCGAGAACAATTGGATCCCTTGGAAGACAAAAGTTCAAGCTATTCTTGGTGATAAAGGGCTCGAAGGCTATATAGACGGAACAAAGACCAAACCAGCTAGGGGCCAAAGCCCTGTATTAGCTGACAGGCTTACCGCTATAGCCAAATGGGAAGCCGAGGATCGTAAGGCAAGGACCGTGATAGTGTTGCTTGTAAGCGATACACAAATGGTTCACCTTACAGGTGCCAATACTGCCAAGGAAATGTGGGACCAGCTGAAACTCGTCAAAGAATCTCGAGGTCAGCAAGGTATCTACACCTGGAGGCACAAGTTGTACTGAACCTTTGCTTCAGAGACCAAAGATATTCCTGCCCACATCATCGAGCTTAAACAGATCCAGGAAAATCTCCATTTAATGGGGAATGTGGTGCCGGATATAGATTTCCGCACTATCCTGATGGGATCACTACCATCAAGCTGGGAGACATTCGTCGTAACTCACCAAAGTAACCCTACTATGACGTCACACGAGCTCGTTGCAATGATTCTCGAAGAAGACCATCGACGAAAGGAAAGAGAGGTGGAATTTACCGAGAGCAAGATAGTGGTAAAAGGAGCTAAAAAGCGAAAGTTTAATGAGAAGAAAGACGGAAATATAAAGAAGTGCAAGGTGTGTAAGAAGACAGGACATACCGAAGATGATTGTTGGCATAGGTCCAAGAAATGCTCCAATTGCGGCAAGACCGGACATGAGCATAAGGACTGTTGGGCTAAAGGAGGTGGTAAAGCAGGTGAAGGACTGTCTGCCAAAAAGCGCTTGAAAAAGGACAAAGCACAGCTAGTCCAAGAAGTGCCTATAGGATATGAGGACGAAGTCATGGATGATGTGGCCTACATGGCCAGTACATCAAAACTTGCTGAAGATCTTACCGAAATAGCGGAAGATACTGAAAATGTAAATGTAGGAGGAGACGAATCTGAGAGACTTGCCTGGTATGATTGGTTTGTGGATTCTGGGTCATCATCCCATATAACGAAGATTCGATCGGCATTGACTGATTATGTGCCGCTTGAAGAGCACCGAGTACTGGGGATAGGAAAAGAGTCCCTAAGAGCGCTCGGAAAAGGTACAATTGAACTCGTTAGTACATTCGGCAATTGACAAATCAGAGCAAAATTTACCAATGTCCTGTATGTCCCGAGTGCTTCCAACAACCTCATATCAATCATGAGATTAGATAAAGAGGGAGGAAATGCGCTAATGGGAGATGGTAAAGTCACCTTGAGTGTAAAAGGAGGACGTACCATAGTGAAAGGTCATATGACCAATGGCCTATATAAGTTAAATACTCAAGCTCAATTATATCCAAAGACTCGAGTACAAACTGCGCAGGAGAGATTAAAAACCGATTGGATGACATGGCATCGAAGGTATGGACACATCACGTGTAGTGGTCTAAAACGTCTATGTCAGGAAAATTTAGTCAACAGGTTAGAAGTTGATATAACTCACCCATTGTTGACTGCGAGGCTTGTATACAAGCCAAGCAGGTATGCAAACCATTTCCTGACAGTATTGATAAATGATCCAAAGATCCCGGAGACCTAACTCACAGTGATCTTTGGGGACCGGCGAGGGTAGAATCGATTGATGGAGCCAAATATTATATTTCGTTTATTGATGACTGCTCTCGAAGAGTTAGCGTCGTATTCTTGAAACACAAAAATGAGGCTACCACAAAGATGAAACAACACCTTACCTACCTAGAAAGACGCTGGGAGAATAGACCTAAAAAGGTTCGTGTCAATAATGGCAAAGAGTACATCAATAACGAGCTACTTACTTGGTGCAAGGATAAAGGTATTATACTCCAGATGACAGCGCCGTGTTCACCAGAACAAAACAGCATATCTGAGAGATTTAACCGCACCTTGACCGAATTAGCATGTGCGATGATAATAGCCAAAGACTTACCTGAATTCTTATGGGCAGAAGCAGTAGCACATGCTGCTTATCTACGAAATTGTGCGCCAACGCGAGCACTGGAAAGTGCAACCCCTGAGCAACTTTGGAGTGGTAAAAAACCGGACATATCTCACCTTAGCGAGTTTGGCACACCTGTATATATATTGCAGGAAGGAGCAAAACCGTCTAAAATGAGGCCAAAGTCATTAAAGCACGTCTTTGTAGGATATGAAGACGGACCGAAGGCAGTGAGATACTATGATGCTCGAACACGTCAAGTCCGAATAAGCAGGAACTATCGATTCCTGCGAAAAGAACTTCCCCAAGAAGCGCCTGATGTGCAGCGCGAGGGGGAGAAAGGGAGTACAGACACGCAGCCATCAGGGGGAGCTGACATGCGTACACCTAAAAAACCACTTACGAAAGAGAATGAGCGCAGAGTAGACGAAGACATACCAATGACTGAAGAGAGAAGGAGCGAAAGCTCTACTCCCTCAGAACGAAAACGGATGCGTCCACTAGAAAACGAACTGCCTAGAAGAACAAAAAGAAAGGTAGTTAGACAAGACTATCGTAAATTGAATGATCCGGTAAAGGAATGGGCTTACCTCGATCACAAAAGTGGATATGAGGAGACAGAACTTACCCAGACCGAAGCCGACATCATCATGAAAGCCATTGTCGAAAATGGAAGCTTCGATCCTACAGAGCCTCATACGCTGAAAGATGCACGCAAATCAACAGATTGGGACAAGTGGGAAGGAGCCATAGACGCAGAACTTACCCAATTAAAGGAAATGGGTACATGGGAACTTGTAGATCCTCCCGAAGATCGAAAGATTGTAGGGAATAAGTGGGTCCTAGTTAAAAAGACCAACAAAGAGGGCGAAGTCGTCAAATATAAAGCAAGACTGGTAGCAAAAGGGTACTCACAAATTCCCAGTATGGACTATACCGATACTTTCTCCCCAGTCGTTCGTCTAGAGACAATATGATCTGTTATGTCATCAGCTGCTATCCTCGACTGGGAGATAGAGCAAATGGACGTAAAGGGAGCATACCTAAATGGTATCCTGAAAGAGGAAGTATACATGGAACAACCGGAAGGGTACAATGATGGTACTGGTCGAGTATGTCGACTTAAGAAGACCCTATACGGACTAAAACAATCAGGGAGAGAGTGGAACATTGAGTTAAATAAACGCCTGAACAACATAGGATTCAAACGCACGATATCAGATCCATGTGTGTATATAAGGCGGTCGGAAAACGGAACAGAAATCATCACCGTTTGGGTCGACGATTTACTGCTGTTTACGAGTAATAAAGACTTAATGAATCAACTCAAAGCTCAATTAAAGAGCATCCTAGATGTAACTGACCTTGGAGAACCGAGAAAAATTGTAGGAATAGAGATAACAAGAGATCGACCAAATAAATCAATCTGAATCTCACAGACCAAGTATATTGAGTCAATCCTGCAAAAATATAGTCTCCAGAAGTCTAACGCTGTAGGAATGCCATTAGATCCCAAAATCGTGCTAGAGAAAGAAGAGACTGACCAAGAGGGCAACTGTAATAACGGTTATGCATCCTTAATCGGATCTCTGATGTACCTAGCAGTAGCAACGCGACCGGATATTGCATATGCTATCCAAAGGCTAAGCTCGTTCACTTCGAATCCGGGATTAGCACATTGGACAGCTGCAAAAAGAGTACTAAGGTACCTATCTGATACACGAAACATTGGGATCCTATATCGAGGCTCTACTGACAAAAACGAAGTCCAAATTGAAGGCTGGTCTGATGCTGATTACGCCAATGATCCTAGAGACAGAGTATCAGTCTCAGGATATGTCTTTAAGCTAGGTGACGGAGCAATTACCTGGAGTTCGAAGAAACAGAACGCTGTTTCACTGTCTTCGACGGAGGCAGAATATACAGCGATGGCGCACGCAGTGCGTGAAGCCATCTGGCTTCGAAATCTATTTCAGGAACTAAGTTTCAATCAAAACGCTCCAACTACCTTGTACGGAGATAATATGGCGGCGCTAGCAATAGCACGAGACCCCCAATACTATCCCTTCCACTGCAATCGGCACCCCACAGAAGTCAGCACTTTCACAAAACTCGTATTTCTAGCTACTTAAACACAAATTCTTAACATCTGTATCATTCTCTCTCTAATACAACTCATTACGAGGTTGAACGACCACGATTAAAGCAGAATTGAGTGAGATAGTCGAAAGTGCCGAAGTCACGCAGAAATGTCACCTGCCGATACATGCCATGACGGAGTTTCAAATTGCACCCCCACTTTGGAAGTGCCGACTGGTGCAGCGCTGCGCGTCCACATTCGCAAGTTTAAGTTAGCAGCGGTAGACGAGGAAAGCTGCGAGCTTCGTCAGACCCGACATATGAGCCACGCATTCAGGTTTCAATTCAGAGAATTGCAAATGGGTTATACTGCAGCAAAAGAACAGAATGTGAGTCGTGTTTCGTCATGTTACAATGCACATGGTCTCCCTGTGTATCCACCTCAATTTTACAACTACGGCACTAATAACAGTTGCCCTCGTACTTATGTATATCTACTATTCAATACTATACTTGCTCATTCGAACGAATATTCATTGACCTTGCCCACTTGCTTGACTGCCGAACTGACTTTAAAATTGGCCTACATGACATATCATGACTCACAGTGACATTTGCGTGACTGCCGACTTCTGTGGGGTGCCGATTGCAGTGGAAGGGATAGTATCATGCAAAGTCGAAACATTTCGATGTAAAAAGTCACTATATAAGGCAAAAGATTCGTGAACAAAAGATTCATGAAGTTTATTGCCCTACAAAAAGGATGATAGCCGATATACTCACCAAACCGCTACCTAAACCGGATCACGAAAGACTTATTCAAGGTCTAGGCATGTCTTCTGATTGAGGGGGAGTGTTGTTATAGCAGGTACGACTGAACAATCAGTAAACATACCTGCGACATGATCCGTGCACTGACAAGTAGCGGAGATTCGGACTATCTGACTTTAGAATAGAATGAGTATACTACGGAATGTGCCGAATAATAATAACACTCATTGCTCACCTCCTATTGCGCAAGAATATTAATCGTCTCTTTTGTTCTTGCTCGTATATCTCTAACCAAGACGTTTGATGGCTTCGACCTCAATAGACGCCCAGGACGCTTAAGGCTGTTCGCTTCCACGCCTCCGACCGCCTCCCTGTACCCTATTGCCATACCCGCTGTCCTCCACGGTATGCCGTTCCAGACTCCTGTAGTGCATACACGCGTCCCACTCTTGTTCTCAATCTTTGCAGAATGCATTCAATGGAGCAGTCGGTGCTTCCTAGCCCTTGAATCTGACTATCTATCCTGCATAGTATTGTTTTTGAGTCGAACCGCTACTCCAGCACGTCGCCATGTCACTCAGCCTTCGAACGCATGCAGATAGCCTATTGAAACATCACCCTTCATACCACCGACTCTCAAGACCTGCTTGTGCACTTAATTTCATCCTTCTGGCAACTCAACTCGTCAACAATTCTAAACAGAGGAGCGCTTTTCTTCCAGCCGGCTCTTTCTCTCTTTCCAGCAATATTGTGACGAGCCTTGCCCAGTCCTTAGGCCATTTTGTATAGGGGTGCAGAATCGCTTCAAGCTCACTCGTATGGTTGGTTATGATCGCGCTAGGTTTTGACCAGGAAATAAGTGCATTGTTGGTAATATCCTCAAATCAAATTCTGCATGGCTTAACCATTTGATGGATCCGTCCTCTCCAAGATACGAAGACGGAGAAAATGGGTTTATCTTGCTTCTTTATTGCTTGCCATTACCACCCATACCCAAATCACTAGGAACAGCATCACGTGTCTCTCGTCTTCCTACTCCCAACCCCGGTTCTTGAATATCTCTACATCAAGAGCGTGGACGAGTGCCTCAACAACAGTCTCATCTAACCTAAGACGAAGGTCACGACGATCACGAGACGACACAACACGCATCCTGGGATCTCCGATGCTGAGGCAAGACGAATTAGAAAATTTTAGTCACCTTGGACGCTGAACGGCTCATTGATCCCAATTGAGGTGGATCAGGACTACCAAGTCAACGGATGAAGGGGTAACTCCACCAGATTCCAAAGACTCTGCCATCGTCTGTGTCACATCAGGTTAGAACTGCTCTGTTGCAGTAGGCGCAAATTCTTTTATGTGTTTGTGAATTCCTAGGTCGAAAACGACTCGCTTACTGTTCTTCGAGTGACGCAGGAAGTGAGGGGAAACCATCGGTTCATCCGGTTGATTACCAACCGCAATTGAATCCCAAGGGACACTCAAGAGTCTGCCTTGAAGGCAGATGTATACATATACGCCTGTTGGTCAGACGGAGAAGGGAGTGAAGGCGCTTCTGACATTGGTATTAAGTTCAAGTTGAAATGAATTTGATGCAACCTCACGAATGAAGAGGCTCGGACTAGGGACGACAAAGAGGATAATAGTCAGGAAATGTACGTAGGGCTGTGAATAAGAAAACTCACCTCAGTTTCGGATCAAAAGACTGGCAGAGATTGTTTTAGCGGAGAGGAGATAATATGTTGAGACGGTGAATTAGAGGTGAACGTGTATGAGGCATGTAACGAGGAGTGATTGTGTATGTAAAAGAAAAGGTATGAGAGTGACGTATCTTAAGATGTAAGATGTAAGACTAAAATGCACCTGCTCATATAAAGCAATGACAACAGATAGGAAAAGCCAATGGTCAGCTGAATGTTCATGTTTCCAGGAAGTTGGATTCTTGATAACACCATACGTCACGCTGGTTACCTGTTTCAACCACACTAAGAACATTCTAGATAATGGAGTTGCTGTTCAGTTTTAAAAGACTCCACACGAATGACCGACTGATCAATGATGTTACCTGGATCGAGCCTGAAGTTGTGTGCTGGACGAAAGATAGCACATGGACAAGAACAAAGACTAACATTCTTTGGTAACTTGAAGACTTTGTAAACGAATTGTTGAACGTCGCACTCCACTGGATTTCAACAACTTGCAAGAACTCACGCCAAATTTTGACATCATAGATGAACATCTGCAGTCAGTATTTGCATATTCGCACCATGAATACAACCCAGAAAGCAAAGATGAACGAACACGAACTGACAGCCTAGTCAATTAAGGTTTAAATCCTACATACTTCCACATCCGCAGATCCGGGTGGATTGCCATCATCATTGCCATCGTTCCAGCGGATTGAGAGTCTTGGTGACCGATGTCGACTCATCGAATCGGAACCTGTCTGACAAGCGCCTAGTAAGGATCGGAACAGGTACTAGTACCTTGGCTGTAAGCCACGTTGATACTACGTGAGGATGACCAAAGCATACCTCGTTAAAAGCACAGCTAGATACGTTCTGATTAGGGTTCCGCACGGGTAACACCGCGGGTCGGAAACTCAACACCGTACCCGTACCCGCCAACACCGCACCCGCCACGGGTACGGGTACACACCGACCCGTAAACACCGTGAGGGTACACACCGACCCGTAAGCACCGCGGGTACATTAACAAGAAGAGTGTATTAACGACTAGGACAATAAAATAAGTATTGCTATTTTTCCTCGTCATCCTTCTCACCCTCAACTTCGCTTCGTTTCCGTTTCTGACTCCTTACAGAGGCTAGAAGGTCCTCCATCGCCAGAAGATCACTTCTGCCCCAGGCTCCAAGGCAGAGAAAGGCGCGAATTGTTGATGGTGCGAGTCGGTTGCGAGTAAAGTGAAGGAGCTGCCGAGCCTGTGAGAAGACACGTTCGACCGCAGTTGATGTCGCTGAGCAAGATAATAAGTACTGATTGGTTGAAAGAAGATTCAAGCGTGGCATACCTGGGACGGAGAGATAGTCTAGTACCATCCGATGTAGTGTCGGATAAGTATGGCAGTTGTCTTGCCACCATGCAAGTGGGTCCTTGGTCTTCACAGTCGGTAGTCGAAGGAACTCCTCCAGTTCGCTACTAGTAGTGCGAGACATAGAACCAAGTGAGTAGTCGCCAAAGTCATCATCATTCTGTATAGTTGTCAATGTCAGCATATGATTAAATGTTGCACACGGACCGCATCTGCTGCAGTGTCATCAGTAGTCTCTGAAGGGTAGGTCATACCCGTCCAAACACCGCCAACCCGCGGTAAAGGGTCGGGGTGTGCTCAAGGGTATGGATATCCTACACCGTACCCGTACCCGCCAAACCCGTTAGCATAGAACCGCGGTGTTACCCGTACCCGTGCGTTTCCCTAGTTCTGATACGTCCTCAACTATGGCAACGACCAGACATATCACAAAGTTTGCGCACGGAAACTCGAGCGTTGGCCATATACAGTTAACTCCACAACGAAACTTTGATCAAGTGTTGACGACGTGGAAGATGATCGGGCATGCGTATAGCAATATCATGATGTTGATGTGCTCTGATATACTTACTACATCATTGCTCCCGCGGAACCCGTGATTTTCAAACACCGACCTGAGTCACAATGCTTGACACCAATCATGATCATCACCACTGACGATGATGTATATGGGCCATGGCTCTACTCGCAGATCTCATTCATGAATCACTCATCCACACAGAGAAATCGAACTTAGTTAGAGCCTACTGTGGTCCAGGGGCAGGTCGATATCGCTATCTAGGGCGCAGCCGCACTGCCCATGCTAACTTGGCAAGTACTACCCAAACCAGACAGGGTGCGTGCTGCACTTACTAAGTAGTAGATGGGAGCTGTCAACTAACGCTGTGTTTTCAAACTTAGGGTAGTGCAGGACTGGACGAGACAAAGGGTTTCGGTTCGGCTCTCGGGGATTCCTTCTTTGGAGAGCTATCATTAGCATTGCGCCGGGTCCGTTTCTACTGGATCTCCGGGTCATAACGACTTTCTTAAAACCACCTGGAGGCGTGAACAAGCTCCTAGTGGAACGTGTCAGTAAGCGCTGACCAGTGGACTGGTGAGTCCTTGCTTGCGGTTATGCTGATCTCGGTGCTTTTACATGGTCATATCCAATGTGACCCTATGTCATCATATAACGATATTCTCTCCTCACCAGTTCCCTGATCGGCGGTCAATAAGCATTATTTTCATCTTACGAGGTCCTGAACAACGCACAGGATCGGTTTGATCGTCACCGGTGTGACTGGCCCATCAGTAAATTTCGTTTCCTTTCTCGTATCTCCTATGGCAATGTACCAATGATGCATCGGCATGTCAACGGCATCGCTTGGCGTCTAAGGGTCATACTAGTACTCATAAGATAAACGGGACAGCTTCTCGATGCCCACGACCATGAACAACTCTGCTAGTGCACCGTTTCATCTTATCGATGATAATTTGAGTGTGCTGTTTGCATTCCAGAGTGCTCATTATTTAGAAATAGCATGCTTTACACTTCTGGTTTACGATCTACTGACTACCTTCGGAGAAGAGGTGTGTGGTGGCTCATAGCGTTATCAGGACTTCCCTCCATCATGTTTGTATCTCAGGTTGAATATTTCTGGTCCGGTCCATGGAGTTTATCCCGGGTTTTGTTTTTCTTGGTGGGTGTGGCTGCATTTTCTCTGAAGTGAGCTCTTATCTGACGGAGCTACTTTAGAACCGATACCTTCCATTTGTCGCCATGATGTAGGTCCAATCAGCTGCCGCTCAAGGGGTTGTCCTGACATTTATCTGGTTTCGGACATCGAAGACCAACGAATGTTGGTGAGTACTATGGTTATTGGCTTCAACTTTTCAATGAATGATCGAATGTCTTAGCACTGTTTGGGGCCAGGATGCCAGCTCAGGTTTGATAATTTGTTTCTTACCATTAAATGCGCTCACTCAGTCATATCACAATCAATGATTCTTAGTCGTAAGGCTAAAATTACTCTTCTTAATGGCACATGAACTAATCATCGCATTGTTCAAGGTGCACTCATTGGATCCGCGCTGCATTTGAGCTTTCCATAATCGCAATCTGCGTCAACCAAGGTCCTAGTGGTCTCATATAAGTCACCGTAGACTGGCTAAAACATCGCAATAATAGGAATTCTCCTCCTCCGTGTGTGGTACATGTACTCTCATAGTGCCATTGCGCGAACGGTTGCATGTTTCAGCTATGCAGCATGCGTTGTATCATCCCTCACAATGACGGGCTTGAGCCTCCCATTCCTGCAGTCAACCACGGAATCTCTGCAGCTTCAGCGGCAGATAACAAGTATTCCAGGATGTTCTGCGCCTTCACCATCGATAATCTGGACGGTTTTCGTTCCAAGTACCATCATCCACATGATCTTGTTTGGATTCACGATCGCACGAATTGTGAAGGTCTCTCGTGACTTGCGGATGGATCAATTAATGCAACGTTTGGTACGAGAGTGAGTTCCATTCTGTGGGTAGTATCCTCAGCCCACTTACCGATTATTCAGCGGTGGCCTTGTCTTCTTCGTCTCGATGGGTGAATGATAAATAATTCGTGCACTCGTCAGCGCGCTAATTAGAACACAGCCTCAGCTACATTTTCCGTAGTCGGTGCTCGTTTGAGCAAAGATCCTGTCGTATGTTACCTATCTTTCTCTAAGATCGCCCACGTGGCGCCTAATACTCCGGGATTACAGATCAACGGGCCAGCAACTTGGTCAAAGTGAATTTTTCCGCTCGCATGTTTCATCAATGTTTGCTAAACAGCGTAATTATTTAGCTCACAGCTAGCGATCAGTGCGGTTGCAGTATCTCGGCTTATGCTCAGCATACACTCCCTCGCTGGGAAGTTGAAAATCGATCAAAATTGGTTATTCAACCCGTCTGAGCTCAGTAGGGTAAGGTGGTGGGCTGTCTCTAGTGATTATGGCCGGAGCATCGTAGTCGAGATGGACACACATGAACCAGTAGCACAAAAGGTATGATGTTAGTTGTGACATAATAAACGGTATAATACCAATCAAATATCACCTCTGATGTGACACAAGTTAAGGAACATGGTCAAATAGCCAGGGACACTAAGCGGGGAGTAATAGTTAGTGATGTCCCTACTGTAATATGCTGGAAAGTGTGTTAGAGGAACAGGGAACTAAGGGCCCTGGCCAAGCCAGGGTGAGGTATCACAAATTTAAGTCAGAATGATGACCTTGAAGGTTTGCCGAGATGCAGTGGTTGTCATTGCATTACCGTTTTGAATTCAACATCATGGGTCTGCCCCAATAAACGTTAAATCCGTACAGCCCCGGGTACCGTCCATGTACAGACTAAATGTGAATAAACTCACTTTGTACCAGCGATATCCGCTGACATAATCTTACCATGCAGGTCAATCCGTCGTCCAGCGCCGTTCAATACTACCGTTCCTGTGCTTCATGGATCCCTCGTATACTTTCGCGTCCTTGTCTTGTTTCTACAGGCACCAGTGTTTGGATGCTTTGTGATGAGCCGAATAAGACGAGCCTGACGCTACTAGTAATGCTCGCCACAGGGACAGCGGTGTCTGTTTCAACATCAACGTACGACGGAGTCCCGGGCAACTGGCGTCCAATGCGAGAGTCCCTCGAGAAATTTTCATTTTCCAACCCTACCTTCTGTGTTTGTAAAGTCTCGTTGGACAGCAACCATGTCAGGATCCGTAAATTTGTAAGGAGCTACGCACGGCAAAGGAGTCATAGCCGTCGTGGTCAAAGTCTGTCGATCAGTGTTCAGGTCAGCTTGATACCCGGACCAGTACAATGGGTGATACGGTCTGATTTGTGACGGTTGGGACTATGTAAATGAAGATGTCTGGAAATTGTTCTGAAACTTTGGTCCTGTTTTGCACCTAATAATAGTTCTCACATTTGCATCTGATCGGATTAGGCTTTGCAAACGTGATCAGATATAATTTGAACTCCACATTAAGCTCCGCACGCGTCAGCCACAACCTGGGCCTGGCCCCAGACTAGGGCCATTTCCTGGATGTCCTCCGAGCCTGAGGGTGCAAGTTCGTGGTGGATGAACGGGCTCCTGGGATCGTTTTCCGTCTTCGGAAGCTGGACCCCTGCGCCCCGCCGATTCCCCGGCGAGGTCACAAATATACAGCTTAAACAATCCTTCCAAAGTCCACCTCGACCGTGCTCAACACCATCAACATCCAGTAAAATGTCGAACATCATTACAACCATCACACCCCTGCAAGAGTTCAATGGCCACACAGATAGCATAACTGCAGTCGCAGTTTTCCCCGATAAACAATGGATGGTTACGGGCTCGGAGGACAGCACGCTTCTTATGTGGGACCTGAAGACAGGTGTCGTGTTGAAGAAGATGGAAGGGCATCGCAATGGTGTGCGGGCATTGGCTGTATCACGAGATGGACAATTGATAGCAAGCGGTGATTGGAGCGGAGATGTCATGGTCTGGCACGGAGAAACTGGCGAATCACTCACCAAAATCGAAGCACACTCCGAAGATATCATCTCGCTTGATTTTTCTCCCGATGGAACAGTGCTTGCCAATGCTGCATCTTGGGAAAAGATGACGAAACTGTGGAATACCGAGACCTGGCAGCTGCAAGGAAATCCAATCGAGTGTGGTGATAATGTCAACTGCGTACGGTATTCACCGTCTGGAGAACTTCTTGCCATCGGAACAAATGACAATATCGAAATTTACAATTCAGCCACGAGGAAATGTGTCGCAAAGTTTCAGGCTCACACGTCATTCCACTTGTCACTCGCGTGGACACCTGATGGCACACGCCTTCTCACAGGCGGCGGCGCTCTCGATCCTACCATACGCGAATGGAATACAACAACCTGGAATCAGGACGGTGATCCCTGGACGGGCCACACAAACCAAATAAATGGCATTGTCATTCATCCTGCTGGCACACTCGCTGCCTCCGCATCTGGTGACAACGTTCGTCTCTGGCGGCTCTCAGATCGACGAACCATTGCCGTCTTCAAGCACTCATCCTACATGAAATGCGTCGCTTTCTCCGTGGACGGTAAGCACGTCCTCAGCGGAGGCGGCGATAAGATGATATCAGAGTGGGCAGTACATCATCCAAAGGCATGTTTCCGTCCCTGACTCATATAGCACAAATCGAGTATGTTTCTCGCAGATCTTAGCCATCACAACCTCCCGTATTGCATGTGTAAACGGAGACTTATCTACCGCCAAAGACCTACTCACCCAAGATGTCAACACCAATCCGAACAACCATACTTCTTACGCCCATCGTTCATTCGTTATGGCGCGAAAACACGACTGGGACCGTGCCCTTCAGGATGCAATGAATGTGAGATTTGCTGAACCATCATCCCTCCCTTATGAATTACTAACTCGATGGTGACACAGTCGATCAACATTAAGCCCTCGTTGACAGGGTATATCTCCAAGGGTATTGCCCTCTGCGGAAAAGGCCTCGTCCCAGATGCGAGGGCAGCATTTGACGTTGCATCCATGTACACGGACCAAGACTCACAAATCATCCATTTTCTGCTCTTGATCAAAGTATGTTGCAGTTGCCTTGCATACTCTCCGCTTCATCGCGTTTTTAGGCAATCGCGTTTTTCAATGCAGATCAACATGACGAGGCCAACCTGCTCCTCAAAGAACTCACTACCGGTTGTCCGAATGCCGACACTCGCGCATGTCGTATCGTGGAAGTAAGCATCGTGCAGCCAACGCTGAGTCATCTGCATCGACGCTAATCTTTGCAACTTGCATATTAGGCATATCTTCGCGTTCAACTTGGACTCAAAGCCTTGGATAGCACACGTCACGAAGAAGCCGCTGTCCATTTTACTACCGCCCTCGATTCTAGCAATTTATCGTCGAAATCGGACATTCATGAAATCTACGAGGATTTGGTGATGGTACGTCAACACATACCCGAAACGCTTTCATAACCAAATCCCTTGTTCAGCTTTTCGGCTGGGATCTCAAATCTTTGTGGTTGACAGCACACCAGAAACGTTGCAATGCACTCCTCCGGGCAGGTGAACTTCAAGATGCCGTGAGATCATACCAATACATGATGGACAATATCGATAAAACAACGAAGGCTAGCTGCCTTGAATGGTCCAAAGGCAAGTCTGGAGTTCTTAATGTCGCACGAGCTACAACTCTCGCCCCCGTTTCACTCAGCGTTCATGGAAGAATGCAGCGCGCTCTGTCTTACCAACGGAGACGATGCCCTCGCTGCAAACAAGTATGGCATAGCCATTGACCTGTACTCTGCGGCGATCGACCTGGATTCTGGATCCCACATCGTCTTCGCAAATCGCAGCAGGGCGAGGTTGGGGGAAAGGCTCTGGGAGCAGGCGCTTCTTGACGCGCAAAAGGTACGATGGCATCCAAGATTTCGTAGCCCATGTTGACTTCGGCAATGCACGCATAGGCTGCCGAACTTGATCCTTCGTCTCACGTTGGATACCAGTTGATGCATGCAGCGCTGCGTGAGGCGCAACGTTACGACGAAGCCATCGAGGCCTTCAAAATTATGTTGTCCAAGTTGGACGATTCTCCCGAAGCTCAGATACGAGGTGAGCCATGGGAAACGCCTAAATGATCTCGAAATGCCTATCTCGTTCTGTAGATCTACGTGAGCAATATGTTTGTCCGTCTGAAGCAGAAGACGCCATTCAAAGGGCAGTCTGGATTGAACTTGAATATGCCCCGCTGCGTCTACTTAATACCTCCACGGGTATTTTGTGCGATCGAGCAGCCCAAATATATGCGTTCAAAACGAGCGCAGAGTATAAGGAGCTTTTGTCATTCACAACGAGGCATTCAGATTTTCAAATGGACCGCATCAAACAAGTGGTAGCAACACATTTCCGCTGCGTCTTACTGTCACACAGGTGGGAAGAGACGGAGGTGCTGCTGCACGACATCCAGGATAAAGATGTGCGCGAGTTGAACGGACTTGGCGGGATCGCGAAACTTCAGTCGTTCTGCGTGGTCGCTCGCAATTCTGGGTATCGCTGGGCGTGGATGGACACATGCTGCATCGACAAGAGGAGCAACACTGAGCTTCAAGAATCGGTGAACTCCATGTTCGTCTGGTACCGTCATTCAGCGCTCACTATTGTATACCTATCCGATGTGCCTCCTTCATCCCATCCCGGCGCATTGGCGAGGAGTGTTTGGAACCAGCGAGGATGGACCTTTCAAGAGTTCGTCGCTCCAAAAGTTGTAATATTCTATCAGAAGGATTGGTCATTGTATCTCGACGATCGCTCTCCCAACCACAAAGAGTCCCCTGTAATCATGAAGGAATTGGAGGGTGTGACGGGTATCGATGCACGGGCCTTGATCTCCTTTAGTCCCGGAATGAGCGACGCTCGACAGAGACTTCAATGGGCGTCATCTCGTGTCACTACATTGCAAGAGGACGTCGCGTATTCATTGTTTGGTATCTTCAGTGTCCACCTACCTGTCATGTATGGCGAGAAGAAGCAGAACGCGCTTGGGCGACTCCTGCAGGAGATCGTGGCTCGTTCGGGAGACATCACGGTCCTCGACTGGATCGGACAACCCGAGTTCAACAGCTGTCTTCCGGCCTACATTACTTCTTACGCCACTCCTCCACGCACCCTTCCATCCTTGTCCGATGATGAGATCCAGACAGCTATGTCTTCGTTGCGACAAAATCCCATGGCTGTGAAGTTTGCTTCGGAACTCTACCACCGGCTTGATAACATCAGCGCTGCTCGTTTCGCGAACTGCAGATTGCGTCTGCCTTGCATGGTATTCCGTGTTACAGAGGTCTGTCTAAGCTACGAACCATCCCAGGAGACTCGATATGAAGTCAAGGCAGACGGGCTTTGTGACCTGTTGGTCACCACTGCACAGCCGATTGTTCAGTTCTCGCAGATAAGGCCCACTCAGCAAGCCTTTGTCCTTGTCCGTCCCTGGGATCGGTCTGTCCTCGAGCTACCAGACTTTACAGATCTGCAAGACGATATGGAGAACGAAGGGGATTATTGGACGCCGCCCTCGTCTCCACCTGACGACTCACCTAGCCGTTCTGTTGTAAAACATGAGGTGGACGATCTAGAATCGCGAGCATTGCGGTTGATTGTTCGCCTTGGGGAGCCTTTTGGGGCATTTTTACTAGCGCGGCAGCGTGGCGGAGAATACAAGAGGGTCGCGCCGGATCGTGATATCATTGCGCAGGTCAAAGATATGGCTTCTGTCCGAGACCTGATGGACGTCAGGATGATTGAAATACTGTAGATGCATTTTCCTTTGAAGATTAGAATCTGATCAATTTTCCTTGGTACTTTCGTATATATCATACTACACGTATGTATTTGTATTGGACTATGGTTTCCTTTCAAAGCAGACCGTGGAGACCTATCTGCAGCATTTCCACGTTCGATACCACTAGACTAATGTCTCATGCTCATCACCTACCTGCATGCATATTGATGCTTGGATTCAACTTGAACTCTAGGTCTCGTCACTTCCCGATGTACCACCCTTCGTATTCTGGAAGTGCGACAAGTTGATATAGTCATCCGTAAGTCAGTGTCAGGCATATGCATTTGGTAGATCTCGATTCTCGAAAGCCTGAAAACATGCACTCAGCCACCCCCATGGCCCCCTTAACAGAACAACAGTCAAATCGGAATACCAACCTGGAAGATATATCCAGATTCCATATCACGGAGAGGATGATGCCCGTCTGGGATAGATCCACTCCACAGTATGAGTTTTAAGAAATTCAGTCAGGGTTAAGATCAATGAAGCGGCAATGAACATTGGAAAAAATGACAGTGAGAAGGCAAAAGGAAAAGGGATATCTGATTGTGATGGCCGGGAGGACGAATGTCATGCAGCGGGGAGAATGTCGAAACAATATGTGAGATGGATGATTGGGCCTCGGCCTCAAAGTTCCAATAATAACATCTGCAGGTGTCAACGATGCGCTATATTTGTATTTGTAGTGTCCACCTTCAGACATGCCACCAATCCCAACAATGCTAGATGCTGAAGCTCTCTCTCTAATCGAGTCCATTGAACGGCACCATAACGACCTTTCAACTTTTCAGATTCCTCGTCTGAGAGCTTGTACAGGTCCTTTGCCCACGCAACAAGCATGGGCTGCGGAGGTAAGGGAGGACATTGAAGGTCTGGCAAGGCAAATCGAGGTTTGTCTGTTCGTGCATCGAAACTCAACCCATATTCACCATTTATAGGAGCTGGATGTCCTGGTTGATGACCACAGGACTGAAAAGGCGAGGAGAGAGCTGAGGAAAAGGGCTGAAGTGTTTCGTGATTCATTAGTCAAGTGTGTAATTGTTCAGTATATTTCCAGCCTCTGACAGGTCTGTCTCTCAGTCTACGCAAAGACTCTCGGGCAGCATTGCTAGCGTCGAAACATGCAATCGACTCCCAAAGTCGGTCACGGCGAGAGGAGTTGTTGAGGTCCCCTGCCATTTGGCAGAAAAGTACAAGCTCCTCGAGCGAGAAAGTCACGTTCGTGCACTGCATGCATTTGTACCCTCTGATACAGCTAACTTGTGAGCTACAGCGAAGACGTACTCATGAAAGCCAACCATGATGTCACAGAAGCACTGCAACGAACAATTGGACTCATGCAGAAAGAGCTCGAGCGCAGTGTCTTGTCAAGTCAACTACTAGGCAAGTTCCTCGCAGTACCATTTTTCTCTAATACCTATTGTCCATTTCACACAGAATCCTCTACTGCAACTATCCAATCCGCATCCACAACGCACGACAAGCTCGATCTCATCCTCGGCACCTCCAAACAACTTATTACCGCACTTGAAAAGACAGACTGGCTCGACCGCATCCTTATTATTGCCGGCCTCGTGTTTTTCGGCCTTGTGGTCCTCTTCATCCTGAAGCAGCGCATCATCGACCGCGGGTTACGTATTGCCTTTTTCTGGACAAGATTATTACCAAGCTCTACCTCGAGTACGCGCTCGGTGGTGCAGAAGGCTGGGGAGGTTGTAACGAGTGTGTCGGCTGCCACTACTACTGTGTCAGCCATACTGGTATCGTCGATAGGTGGACAGATAGAACCCAGCATAGACATACTTGAATCCCCTAGTTTTACAATATCGGCTACGGAGTCATGGACTACTGGACAGCATAGCAGCTCAGGAGACGCACATGTTGAGTTATGATCATTTTGACGATTTCGTTGATAGACGCATACAGGCAATGCACGTACTGAAGTTGTAAGGAGTATCACGCAGGGAAACCGTCGCACCAGGGTGATCAAAACGTCAGAACCACGAGCATCCACGTAACCAGCACTGTACAGGCTACTATATGGCTGTTTTGCACCGCATTTAGGAAAAATGACACCCCCGTGACATAGTCAGAGGAGAATCCCTTGCACCACAGAGGTATTTTGACGACGTGGTCTTAATGACCAAACTGATGGTCACACAAATGCCAACAGTGAGTGGGCGGAGTATTTCTTGCGGATCTGCTCAGTTCTCTACATGAGCCCCTGCCGCATGCTATGCCATTGTGAAAGCTGGTATCTCCATGTCCGGTTAACGACGGGCATGCATATGATAGGATAGGTTATAACTTACCAAATGTACCTGAATCGGGACCACCGATGCATCCTGATTCCTGCCTCACCTCCTTGCACTATGTATATCCTCAGAGTTTGCACAGCCCGCTAAATGAAGGATGTACCGCAACGGAAATGTTCTTCGCCCGTGCACAGCATGTTGGTTCATTGGGAAGCTGAGCTTCCAAGACCCATCTCTATGATATATTCGTCTGCCCCATGTCTTCTTATCTCTTCCACGACTTCTCCGGCCCTCTGAAACTCAGCCCAACCCTGATAATGTTCATCGTTGGCCAGATCTATGGGTCCCGCGAATTGCACTCTTAGTATCAGCTACGGCATAGATCTGGTGTTTGCAACGAGTTTTCCTGTGAACATTGTGCATAAATGACGCCTGGATAGCCGAATTTTGCGAAGCCAGATATCGAAATCTCAGAGGACCATTGTGGTAATGACCGCCGTTACGGTTTTGTCTGGGACACGGGGTGATACGATATCAGGAGCGCGTGGTAGTCTGCTGTCTCTGGGAGACGACGATTGGTGCTCTGTTCTAGGATATCCATGCTCTCTGACAGTCCTATAGCGATACAATGTCCATTTCGGAAGCAAGTGCATGCTGGTAGATTGGATAAGTCCATACAAATTAGCATTCCTCGCGCTATAATCAGGAAGATGTCGTTGTGGTACTCACTTATTTCCTTCCAGCTCGGCAAATCTCTCCTTGGACAAAAATCCGCCATCGGTGATGTTCATTCTGGATATGCTCTCTCCGTTGACAGAAACCAAGGGAATCTGTGCGATGTCAACATCCGAATCCTCCCGGTATCATTCTGGGAACTATACCTCGAAGGATATCCACGCGTCCGTGGCCTAACTTGTGGAGCTGGACTGGGCAAGGATGTACTTAGTATTAGTAGTAGTGTTGAAGGAGTGAAGCAGCGCAGTGCATATTCTGGAATCTTCCGGAAGGAGGATGAACAAGAATGATTTACCGGGAAGGAGAGAGTGTTGGATAAGCTAAAGTTTTTGGAGCTGAAGCGCTGACTTTTCAAGGATACCGACCATGGGGAGCAGTTGAAGCCGGCACCACTGTTTTTCTACTCGGCCCACGGAGGCGCTGGTATAACCCAATAAGAGCACTTGAAAAGCGCCCGTGTTTTTGATCGATGTGTCTGAATAAATCTCAACTTCAGTGGTGTCATAACACGCAATGTAGTGCAACACTCGGCACACAAAAAGTCGTGATTATCGCGCAGCGTTACTCGACACATGCAGTGCACGTTTCGTACTGTGATTCGACGTATAGTTATAACGATATCGACTCAAATGAGTTGCAGACGTTCGTCCACTCTCGGGCTGTGTGCGGCTGACACGACACTACATATTAGTACAAAGGACCCTGCAGTGACAGCTCAGAATGTTTTTCTTCAATTCTTTCCCTCTAGCCTCTAGTACTACCTAGGCCTTGGCATAACCTAGAGTCTATACAAAATCATCGCCTGGCACTTCTCAACCTCGCCTCTGACAACAACTCGGTAGATCATAAATCCACGCCTCCCAAGTGTGTATACTGCGCATTTCGTATATATCTTTGGACTCATACAAGTCACTCGTTTTCAAGGGCATTCAACATTTGCTTCAGTCCCGCCGAATGAGCACCACGGATGCACTGACATGTCTGGCAATTTCGCCTGACGGCCAGAAAATTGCCAGTGCTACTGCTCGTTCGGGGGCGACTATCACAGACATATCATCGAAGAACACGCACCAATTAGAAATGCATGCAGATGCACATACGCACATCACTGCTGTAGCATGGTCTCCTGACGGAGGAAAAATTATATGCGTATTGTCAGACCACACGATACGTTGCTGGAATGTTACTTCAGCACGCTCTGTAGGACCACCATTTGGCGGACACAATGACCTGATCATCACTGTGGGATTTCTTCCTGACTCATCTCACGCAATAAGCTTGTCGAGGGATGGAGAGTTGCTCGTATGGAACACAGGGAGCGGGATAGTCACTCAACAAGTAACAGTGTCAAATGCTTCTCAAACCATTTTCGTGGCGGCTCTATCTACCGATAGCAGTCTCCTCGTTACTAGCGATACAAAGCAAGGTGTTGCCTGGGGGATACCAAAGTGTGCCCGAATAGCGGAGATCGCACTTCCAGATATACCATTGCTTCAAGCCGCTATTATTCCGAATGATCGTCCCCGAGTGGTGCTTGCATTTGGCAACAGGTCCTTCTGGATATGGGACACGAATACAGGAAAGCATGACAGTGCATGCTTCGAAGGCCTTGATAAAGATGACATTCCCCTTGCCATGGCGGCTTCTCCGGATGGCAAGCTTTTGGCGCTGGAAATTGACGGCGACATAGATCACCCCACACATTTCTATGATCTGAAGGGCCACGAATTCATTACTTCCAACATGAAATGTACTCATCCATTTGCATTCTCACTGGACGGCAAGTTTTTTGCAGCCTCAAGCGTGCCCTCAGATTCAAAGGATGGCTCTTGTAAACCAATTATCCGTTCAGTGGAAGAGGCAAGGAAACTTACATCACGCGTTCGATTCTGACTACTAACGAAGTGAACTAGATTCTTGGTCGCAGCCCTCTTGATGTGAGATCCACGTTTATGGTAGAACACTAAACTCATGGTATGCAACAGTTGTCCGCAACAATTATTCCAAAAGACAAAGGAAAACAACGCTCGTTAGGACTCAACCCAGCGTTCTTCGATCAACCGCCACCTTCTGGCAATGCAAAAGGTCGCCACGTAAGACGTCCCAGACTCGAATTCAAATATATGCTAGAATTGATTTGTTAGATTCGATTTGGATCTGGACCCTCGTCGAGCTCGGTTCACCAACAGGCTTCTACCGGTCGGGAACGGCGTGTCTCACCTCTTTCAAAAATTTGGAAACAAATTCGTCATCCTCGGTCTCCCGAGGCAAGGGAAGCCCACCAGATGTCCTCGAGATCTGCCAATCGGGAACGGCGCATTCCACATCTTGCCAACATCTGGACGCGCATTCGTCACCCTTCATCCCACAGGGTGGCGTCGACTGTCGACGTACCATTGGCACAAGCTAACAGGGTACGTCCAGCCTATTCGTTCTCAATAGCGCATCTCAGGAAATCCCCAGAGGATTGTAGTTTCGCGTCCACCTCGGACAGCGACGGCTCAGTCTTCTAGTAGTACCAGGGAAAATGCCCGATCGCAGACGATGTCGACTGAACAAGGCTCGGCACAATCTTCTAGGCAAGCCGGTCGACCAGAACATACACAAGACCATATCGATGTAGAGGACCGGGCGAGCATTGATTCAGGGATGGTCTATGCGGAGCGTGATACCCAGAGTGTCAAAGCGCATGGATGCTGGAATATTTTCTGGAATTGGTTGTGCTACAAAGGTGAGTTTCTTCATATCTGAGGTGGCCGTAATTAATTCATGCATTGCATCAGCGTTCTGATATTGCTCGTCTCCTGGTTGACTGTGTTCTATGTATGGCATGCACTATGTTGATATGTAACCTTGTCCTCCTGTGACTATTGCCATGCGGGTCGTGTCAATGCCACATATAGTTTCAAGGAATTGACATGGCAATCGTTGTAATGAAGTTGGCTTATGATCGTGGCGATTAACGAACTAAGATAGAAGGCCGAGAACAATCCCCATGGTCATTAACCCCGAAGGACGTTTTTATTGACGTTGATCTTTGATTTTGCTTTTTCTTTTGCCGCTTCCTCTCAGCGAGTGTCAGCAGGCTCAAATATTCATTTCGCCGTGTTCCCAAGCGAGCAGCATCTCCCACTTGTGTGCAAACGGCAGTATTGACCCGCCGTCCAATTTCGATGCTAAGCTGCCTGGATCAGTATTACATAGTATTTTGCGGGTATCACGGTGATGTGCGCAGCCGATTGCGCAATCAAGGCTGAAACTAAGGTCGAGATACGTAAAAATGTGTTTTGAACTTGTCCTTGGACCCGCCGCCAAGGTTCCAGCCATTTGTTTTCCTTCATAAGTTTGCCTACATAGGTACACCATTGTTCACTATGGTTTATGTATTATATTTGGGGCAAATGCAGGTCGTAACTTATGTTTATCCAGTGGCCCCCAAATAAAACGAGCACTGCGCTTGCTAATGAGACCGGCAGACCTTGGTAGATAACGGTTAATAACACGTATAGTTGTGAAGGACTCGGCCCGCTACCGAGCGATCAGTTTGCTTCCATTAAAAGGTCGTTCAGCTGAGCAGTAGTGTCTTCTTCTCGCTCATACTCGTTACATGCGTGCATGGTACAATTAAGAATCCACATGCCCAAGCCTTCTTCTAGTCTTGATTTTAAACTTGGGAAAAAGCCTAGGCATGTGGATTAAAAAGTTGACGAAGGGCGTTTAGTGATATGATTGATGGAGGACTCCGAGTCCGACTTTCTATGCGTTTTACGCACAAGACTCTGTTGCAAAGATTCAACGCACAAATGCTGGATTTGGGGTAGACTGGTGACCAGCCCGTCTATGAGGCAAGCCGTCGATAGACGGACTGGTAAATCTGGGTTTGAATTTGGATGTCGAGCGGATTCTCACAGTAACGTGACGTATAAACCTTTTCGGGCATAACAAAACCACGTGAGCTTTTTGCTAAGCCCTTGCAAAGAGTCGTTAAGTCCTTGTCTGCGGTCGACTTCGACAACGGAACATTAGCTGCTGGGCGGCATCGTTCGACGGACGTTTCATCGCCCATGTAACTCAGCTTCGAGCTGGAATTGACGTGGTACTATGGCCGTTGATGTCAGAACGTAGACAATGAGGCATGCTCGTAGCGCATCCGTTTTGTCGTTATTATTGAGGGTCTGAATATAATCGATGGGGAGTCGTTCTTTGATTAAATCACGCGCAAAATGATCCGCATCAAGAGAAGCATTGTGAATGGCTT
>NW_024539698.1:0-77110 GCF_016647785.1 Suillus fuscotomentosus
ACCAAGAACAATGCGACGAAATTTCCGAAACGTGTTCCAGGAAGTATTTGAAGCCATTAAAAGGGGGGACTGACGTAGTCAGCGAAATCGAAAGATGAAGAAGTTGAATGTAATATAGGAAAGAAGAAAGGAAATAGCAAAACGTGGTCACGATGAAGCAAAATTAATTCGGCGCAGTCACAGACTGTGTCAGTACCAGACGGACACCCTGAGGGATGGGACAAGCCCCGCCTGTGCGCAGCTGCATTTTTAGTCAAGGACTGTGTCACGGTGTGTTATTTAATACCGCAGTAACTAGTGTGTTCCTGGGAAGTAGCATGATAAATTTAGTCGCCTAAGTGGTATGCAGTGCCAGCCTCGAGTTTTCAGCGCACCCTGCCAGTGACGGTCGGTCCTAGAGACACTGCCTCATGATTAGTGGTCGCTGAAGTAGTGAATTCGAAGGGGGGGTGGTGCCTTTTTGAGTAAGTGTTAGGTAGGGCGCCGTAGTGGAAGTCCCAGGCCCCAAAGCAGTGTATTATTAATAACTTATGTAAGTACTGTAAGCGCTGCACACAACAACGATGTTTGAATTTCAATGTCCGATAAACGATAAACGAGTTTTAATTGGCTGACTACGCTACTGATGTAATAGGATATGTAGAATTATTAGGTAATCTCTACAATTGAGCTCAGGGACATATATTATTGATACTAATCTTAGCATATCCTCACCCAAGCTTCTCGTACTGTGACAACTTGTTAACCCCCATGGTCAACGTAGAACTCTATGAATACAGATCAAATGACTACCGTCTTTCAACGTTAACTTTTACATCAGGGTTGTCGAGGATGCAGGGTCGATCTGCACAAACCGGACCTTGCCAGTCTCCTGTTACGTCTTCAATGTATCGCATTGAAATATTGATTGTTTACTGATGCCCAGTGTAACAACGGATCATTGGATCCTTGATATCTAACAAGCTCAAGCTGCTGTAGACTTTGAAACGTTCTGTTCCGTGATTGATTGGCCGTCGGAAGTTGAATATTTTCTTGCCGATATTTATATTCTTTTCGGCTTAGCGTTCTGCAAACAGCTGTAATAGGGACGAACTTCCGTAACAGGCAAAGTAGAAAACGCTAAGCAGTGCGAGGCACAATTGACTCCAAACCATCATGTCCGGTCCAGGAGAACAACAGCCTCTCCTCACAGTCCCGTATGGTGAGGATGGTGCGCCCACAGAGCCGCCCAAGGGGACTTTAGACGTCTGGCGCGAGAACATTTCGCGCATTTTAGAGTCCCGGCCATTCCATACACTCATTATTACATCGGTGAGCAGCCGCTGTCAAATATTGTCGCTTCTTGTTGACGTGCAGCACTGCTGTAGATTGTGATTGATGCTACTTGTGTCCTCGCTGATCTCGGATTCACCGTTTTGTCCGATTCTTGCACCCCGCTAGATGAGGGCCCTGCATGGCTCGAAGTTCTGGCCACCATATCCCTTGCCATAACCACGCTCTTTCTTATTGAAATACCAGTTGCCCTCTGGACCTTTGGAATCCGCTTCTACAACCCATTCTCAGATGTTCCGCATTCGACTTTGCATCTGTTTGATGCCGCAATTATCATCACGACTTTCATACTCGAATTTGTCCTCAAAGGACGCCAACGCGAATTGGCTGGTCTGCTGATCATTCTTCGTTTGTGGCGGTTAGTAAAGCTTGTTGGAGGTAATTTCAAGTTAGACCCATTTCTCCCGTCTCGTCTCACGACCTTTCCAACAGGCATTGCCGTAGGAGCTGCGGAACTAGGGGAAGAAACTGCAGAGGAACTCGAAGAGACCAAAAGGCAGCTCGAGGGCACCACAATCGCACTCGCAAAGGCTCGCGAGGAAAATCGCAAGTTACGGGGCCGGGTAGCCTGGTTGGAGACGGGCGGATCCGAAGGAGCCGAGTTTTGAGCCGAAGCTGATCTCATAACACATGCTTTCTGTCACCTATCCTTGGAAAGTCACTAGTCCAGACTGAGGTATTCAAATTTTACAACGCATTACGACGGTGGATATATTTAATACAGCATTGGTGGTGATACCTAAAGTCCGATGAAAGCTAAATATGGTACGGGATACAATTGGATATGTTGATTGGGACAAAAAAATGATTTAAGTGCAAGGATGGTGATCAAAAAGGGGACATTAGAGTCGGCGTGAAAATTGGCCACGCTCGCGGGTATCCACTCAGACAATCGTGGTCGTGGATGGGCAGATCAGGATCTGCAATCCTCTTCGGAAAAATGGTGGGTGTCGGTGGCGTCAAAGTTGAGCAGGATGTATTTTTTACCCAGCTGCAAATCTACAAAGTCCCAGAATACTTGGAATCATTCGAACCTGACACCTGTCTGGCACAAGCTTTTGGAGGTGGCAGGGGTACCTTTGGAGGGCTGCTGAACGGCGACAAGCGTTGTGTCAAAAAGGTTGGTCCACACCACGCCGAGTCTGAAGTTCAAGTTGCTTCGCCCAAGCCGGTCGAGTAGAATCGATGGACGGACAATTGCGGGAAAACAGGATAGGCTTCGAGGGTTCGACGACACGTCCTTCGACTCTATGAAGCCTTCCCAAGTGTCCACAATGTATTGGAGATGCTGCAAGAACTGCCGCTTTCAGCCCAAGTGGACGATGAGATTTCCGATAATGGGCGTGAGGGAAGAGAGACAGGTATCGAATCAGCGAGGTTGAACCAAGGAACCGCGTTCACAGGCATTTTCCAAAGGGCAGGCAAGAATGGACATGAGTGCTGCCATTACGCATAACGTAACACAATACACGAGCACTATTGTCACATCATCAGTACTAATGCTAGCCATGAGTTATGATTATGATGACATACTGATGGACGTAGCTAACCAGCTGATCGGCGTAAGTAGTGCTGCAGATGCGCAGATAGTCCACGTGGCTAAAAGAACAAAGGAAGTCAGTTACGCAACAAATCACTGATCAACCATATTTACATTGCGATTGACAAAACGCTGGGGAACGAGCAGTCGTGACATAAATGCTGGCAGCTTCAAATTCCAATGATAGTGTGGTTAGAGGAGGCATAGATCTTAGATGCTATTGCCAGCGATAGCTTACCTAGCTGAAGCACGCCCATCAGTACAGTCCAGCCACACTCAAATCTAACATGGGAAGGCCTCGCTTTCGGGCATATAACCTCCGCCGAATATGCTCTAATGAGAAAAGTCAGGGGATTGTGTAAGGTCAACAACACGATACATACAGGATTGTAAAAGCGAATATGAGGGCAGCGTTTACGACAAGGAATGCTGATGCACCAGGCGCTACAAACATGTCAGTCGAGATCATCACCGCCATACTAGACAACACACCTGGCATCCCAGAAGAAGTAGAGGACATGATATTCCACCCTGCAAATATAGTTGCTAGCAAATTGAAATAAAGGATGAGGGCTGCGTCGATGTTATCTGGCTGAATCACATTTACTGATATCGTATACTTACTGAAAAATACGGCTCGGATGATGATGAAGGAATTCTGCATTTCGTTGGCTCTAATGGTGCTGTTGGTCGTGAAAGAAAGAGTGACGGTAGGGAAAGTCGTGCACTGTGCACAACTGTGAAAGGTGAAAAACGAAGCCAAGCGGGGATTAACAGAATTATGAGTGACACCTCTCTAGGAGCAAATATGGTTCGGTCCACCAGAGACAAAGGGATCGGTCCACGAAGGATCCCATTAAATATCGACCATTGTCAACGTGGCAAGCGACAAGTATCACATTGTAAAACAATAACTTGAACGCACACAACAATAAGCTAAATGTGCATTGTCCAAATAAGGAAATTACAGTAACAGGCCATCTGCTTAGCACCTGTGACTCCCGCATAAGGACAGTAATAATAGGCGATAACACATAGGGTTCGCACCTGTAAGACGAGGCAAAATCAGTGTGTCAGAGCCTCCTTCTATATTGTTTGAATAAAGAGGAACTTTATACTGCTAGGATGTAGGTAGCACTGTACTACCACTGGCATGTCGGCAATGCTGTGACGTGTTCCCGGCACTGGCTAATAATATCCGAATGTTCGTGCTCGCTGTGTCGTACGATGAGCTCACGTATCTCATGATGATGTGAACGTATTGGAGGCGCGTTTCGATGCATGGCATTCAAGTAAGTATCACAATACATACATAAACCCTCTGTGTCCATAAAGTAAGTAAGGCTATGTAATATCATTATTCATCCTCCTCCTCCTCCTCCTCCTCCTCCTCCTCGTCAGATGACTCTACAAATTCAGCACTTTTTGGGGCTTCCCAAAGCCGAGCAGGGGCCTCCTTCGCCCTCTTTGATGATTTTCGATTATTCTTGTTTGATGTGGGCAGAACCTTGCGCTTCCGAGCTACTCCAGCGTCCGAACACTTTTTTCGTGGCTTGTGAACCACCTCCCCAGCTGACCAGCGTGCATCGAGTTCAGCGGTGTGAGCCTTGACTTCCGCTGGTGACAGAGTGGTCCAAGAGCACATTCTAGTCTTGAGTGCATCCCGAAGCCTGCGAATGTCACCTACTGTGCCAATGTTCGACGGGCTGATAAAGTCGACACCTTCAGGCCATCCTACAAGGTGCACCCCATAGGCTTCGACGATAGCTGTTTCGTAGTTGGTGTAGTTCATAACTATGTCCTTTTTGCCGGTGATTGAGACTGGAGATGATGTTAGATGGGACAGCGCACACAGACAATGTTGTTGCTCACCCAGGCCCCAAATAATCAATTTCCGTACCTGTTTCTGTACTGCCTCTAAGGAATCACATTCATTGAGATCTATGGGACAATGAACAAGATAAAAAGACAGTGTGAACTAAGACTTACTTTGATTCTGGGTACAAGCCCATTGCTCATATTGCCTGAGAAAGTCAGCCATGGGGTGCTCGTACACATCCTCCCAAAAATCCTCTGAGTTATCCGTGCCGTGCATGGCACTTTGAGTCGTGTTGTTAATGTGACTGCGGACAATGATCAATGTTGCATAGATGCCAGTGCGAATTTGCAAGTCATCGAGCTTCAAAAAGAGTCAGTTTATTGTAGTCGAGATGAAAGCAAACTCACCTCCTTGACAATCCTCTCTGTCGTGACGAGAACATCCCGTGCAGCTGCCAAATTGTTCGCTCGAATACTGACTACCTTCTTTTCACGATACTCCTCAAGGGCCATGATGTGAGCGGCCTTTTCGTCCTTTGTCAAACTTTTTGTTTGAGGGTCATTTGCGACCATGTCGCAGAGCTCCGCCAAACTGTATCTAGAGCCTGCAGGTAGATCTAATCAACATAGATAAGTAGCCCAATATCATCAAGAACTAAAAACTCATTCGACTCACCTACGTTCACCTCCATTGCCTTGGCGTGAACAAGGGCATTGATTAATTGACTCTTGCGTGATGTGCAATAGTGTGTCTGACTCCCAATGATATTGTTAATTTGCTTCGGAGTGACGTTGTGAGCCCGTGACAGTGCTTCAATCTTCGTTTTCTGTTTGTCCAGATATCCAGCGACGGCATCGTGTAAGCGCTTCATTCTCTCAATCTTTTGGTCCCTCTTGATCTTGCGAGAAGCCTTCTGTGCATCTGTGAGTCGAGGCGGTGGTGTACGAGGATGGATGATAGGGTGTGTTGGGTTCCGTGCTGCCCAGCTGGATGAATTAGCCTGGCGCAGGGGCTCTGAACTCTCATGACTGAGGGAGTGTGTTTCAGAAGGTTCACCAGGAGGAATATCAGGGGGCGAGTTTGAAGTTGTGACTGGTGGGGTAGCAGGGAGATCGGGGTGCGAGTTTGTGACTAATGAGGGGGTAGGGAGCTGTGGTGTGTTGTTGGTGGCTGTAGTATTGGACGTGAGAGCTGCTATCTCGTCGCTCATAAGCGGCATGGTGTAGAGTGCTGGGTTGTCCCAATCGATCTCGTTGATCGAGAGAAACTCATCATCGGGATCTTCACTTTCAGTCAGGAGATCTGGGAAGTATCTGGTAGAGGTGGTATTGGTGAAATTGCTGTCACCTTCGCAGTCATTAGCATAGTAGATATAGCTCATGGTAGTCGGTGTGGTGAAGAATTGCTGGTGTGCAGATGTGCCTACAAAATTTGACGGTATGTGTCTATTGGCACGGATGATGCAAACAAACAACACGTCACGCGACATGTGCGTTGCTACAGAGTTATTGCAACATTGATATGAAACCGCTAAGGCCACATGAGGCGGTATAGAATGTGATACTGACGAGACGTACCTTTACTGCATGCCTCATGTCCCTGTCTGCTGAATTTTGAGCTGCAACTGCAAACACCACTGGAATATAAAACATAAGCATTGAGCACCGCACCAGAGATCCACTCACAGAGATCGAGTCACTTCCCTCGTCAAGCTGGCGATATATTCGTTGAGGTATATTCTGAGCTGATCCGCAGAGCTCAAGCTGGTGATATATTTGTCGAGGTATATTCCGAGCTGATCCACGAAATTGACCATATGTTCGTGATTGTTGGTCTGATCAGCAAGGTTCGTTGGAGCCTCACAACAATGGGTCATGATGTGCAGAACAACAGCCAGACACCATGGTATCTTTGAGTTGAACCTGGTATGAGTTGCAAGTCAGTTAATCAGTGAGAGCAATATGAATGTAAGCCACTCACAAGATGAGACACGCCATGGCGAAGGCTAAGCTTGGCAGACGTACATAATATTTGGACCAACAACGATTGCCTAATATAGTAATTGAGAATGAGTATTATACTTCCGCACACAACGCACACGGTACCTTGAAACTACGACAGATACTGTCAAACTTGTCGATCATCACCGGTGACCAGACAGCGGTAATCCTGCTGGCACCTGTAATTTTCATGTTGCTAAGGCATATGTTATCGATTATCAATGTCTCATGGAGGTTCGTCTTTCGTTCCATCCTTTTGCCAGCATGGTAAGCTCAAACGCCAACATCTGAGTGGTTTTTCTAACACCAAATTCAAGGGTCGTCGGAGCAGATCCTGCAGTCCTTCCTCGAGGCAGCGCATGGCCACACAACGTTGGCTCGCCAAGCCAGGGTAAGTCGACGTACTCAACTCACAGAGAACCTTACTTACCTTCCTTCAGTGTTCGAGACTCTCAAAATGCGAAGGCGTGTGTTCGCACAGCTCGGTGAGCCTATATCCATTCTCAATTTCATTTACTTATGTGAATCCTGGCAGCAATAGAGCAAATCTCAAGTAAGTAAACATTTATCTTTCATTTGAATTCGGTACTAATCGATCAATAGGAAAAAAGGAATCCAGTCTCACGTTGACAGCCCATTCGATGACGAAGGCATGGCTGCCATCGGATCACCCCCATCAGACGGCGAAGATATTGTGGCCATCGGTTCACCCCCATCGCACAACGGTTATGGTCAGTTTAATCATGACGACAGTGTCCTCAGCATGGACAACGATCCATCGGACAGTCATGATCAGTTCGATCATGATGACAGTATCCTCAGCATGGACAACGATCTACCATGCTCTTGTGATGTTCCAACACTGCAAGCACTTGAAATCCTCGTTGGACAATGGCAGAAGGACTGGGGGTCAGAAAGCACCATGTGGAATGAAGTGTTTGATACAGAACTTGCATGCTCTCGCGCAAAGGGAGAATGGGCCACTACTTTATTCTTTGATCAAGTCGCACAACGAGCTATGGATGGGAGGATGCTACTGGAAAGTATTCGGGATGTCGTGCACACACACTGCTCATATTGCAGGGAGCGCCTTAAGTACGATGCCATCCTACTGTACGACTTACTAGTTTTAGTCCTTTCAGAGGTAAAATTCTTCGAAGTCAAACTAGATACAGTACATCACTAGGATTTTTACAATGTAGAAGCCCTTCGAGTACCCAAGTGAATGCAATGGATGAACATAAAACCTACAGATATTGAATGGATAGCGAACGGATAGCAAACGGATAGCGAATTCATAGCGAACTCATAGCGAACATGTGTCTTCGAATCCCCGGCATCCTGAACAACACCATATTATGAATTTTTGAACAAACAGGATGCTTCAATAGCAAGAACCTGACATACAATACATGAGCCGAAGCCGAAACAAAGTGTTATGAGTGTCATTTACGATTACGATGGTGATTCAAGTAGTTGTTATTGCACGAACTCGGATGTCACACTGACGCTGTTCGCTAGTACAGCGATTAAACAATTCATTGTTCAACTACTTAGGCCTTAGGTGCTACACAATACAGACATATTCAACACATTTACGGACTCATGATATCACAGCAGGAGTAAGAGACAAAGTATTTATTCAGTCTACTACGGGTAGCACTCGCAATTCAAACTAAATAATTTAGATCTAGGGGTCAGTGTTGCATGGAGGAATTGTCTGCAAAACGAGATAGGTGTTTCGAGATTATGCAAGAGTGTCCCAAGGCTTACCTTGCATCCGCACTTCGGGAGAATCGTCCAACTTGGACAACATGATTTTGAAGGCTTCGATAGCTGCATCATAATGTTGCGCACCATGCAGCGCTGCATGTGTCAACTGGTATCCAACGTGAGACGAAGGATTGAGTTCGGTCACCTATGCATCGCCAAAGTCAACATAGGCTACAAAAACATAGATGTCATTGCACCTTTTGCGCATTGAGAAGTGCATTCTCCCATAGCATTTTCCCCAACTTTGTGATCAGGTCGAATAGACACTGTAGTACGTACCGATAATCAGTCACGTGAATTGAAAAGCACAAAACCTTACCAACACTAGAGGGCTGTAGATAATAATGCGAGCACACCAGCGGCGGATTCGGACAAATCTCTCCCTGCGATGTCTTCTTAGATAGATGATCTATAGATAAACACCTATAAAACAAATATCTCCACGGTCAGTGATTCAGACAAATACCAATGACTGATAACGTGGTCGTTCGTGGGTGGCTAGTTGTATACTACCCAAGGTATGTTCAGCTAAGGATACTTCTGCAAGATCAGTAATACGATGGTCAATCCAATCTTTGGACTTGACAGGAAAACAAACAAACAATGGTCAGCCCGACAGTATGGCAATGACCAAAAGAATATATGGGTTTCTTCCTCAAGTTCCCTTTCAACAACAGTGCCTTGTACCAACTATACTCCAAAGAAATGGTGCAGAATTACAATGATAAACCCCCTCAGCACAGAACAGGTAGAATCAAAGGTCAAGACTAGTCAAAATGCTTTATTGTAGAACTCTTAGCTCAATATTGAACCTGCTGTCAAGGAACTCTTCTTTGAGTATTCAAACAGACTTAGGAACGGACGTCCTTGGGTTTACTACCAAGTCCCCTCTTCAACGGCTAAAGCCTAGCAGGCACAGAATATCTTGGCTCAGTATCACTACTCAGATGAGTGAGGTCAAGCTTCACTATCAATTCCTAAAGTCTCCCCACTATGCTACTACTGAGTCTTAGGTGGACGTAGAGACAACACGAATATTTTGGATCAGTATTTTTGGACAAAGAACACCAAAGGTCAGTGAAAGTAAAAGAAAAGAAAAAGAATAATAGAAATCAGAATAAAAGTGTGGCTGTACCTTGCTTGCTGGTTGTTGCACACAGTGAGCTCACAGCGGGTCGTTCAGTATGATGAGCTTGCAGTATTACTGTCTCTTGAGAGTGTTCCTCTCAGTCTTGAAACAGTTCTTGACACTGGTACTGACACTTATCACACCTTACTTCACAACTTAGTGTTAGTTGGGCTGAGAAACACCCTACTACCTGCTGGTATCTGCTTTTTTTATTTCAAAAACTGAGGTCATTATATACACAATAAATGTGGCTGTGCTACTAGTGTATTCAAGAGTCATCAAGAGTCATAATGAGTCATATGTGCAAGGTGAGTCATAGTGAGTCATAGTAAGTATCTAGAGTGAGTCATAGTGAGTCATATATTCAGAGGGAGTCATAGTGAGTCATTGGGTATTTGCTAAGTCATGTGACCTGTCCAACCCCTGATGACAAATCCAGAAGGAGAGTAAGAAGTGTCACATGATATGAATCCTGTGCGTGGCTGTCTTTGCTTTGCTTTGTTTGAAGGGTGAGAATGACGCGAGCCTAGTATTTAGGGGTTTACTAATGTTTTTCCAGGACAACATATGTGGGAAATATTTTTCACAGTCACCTGACATGTGTGGGATTTTGTCTGGGTCATCACCATGGCTGACTAAGCAAAAATCATCGCAGAATTAAATGTACTAAAATATTCAGGCTGCTGGCATATAAACTTGAAAAAATAAAAAGAAAAGCAAAAAATATTCCCTTAGCCTCAGTCCAACTTCAGATAAAAGGGAAAAGGGTTTCATAGTGGTATTTCAGGGTATTTGACTCATGAGAGAGTATTGGTCGTCCATGCACCGAACCGGTTTGGTGCAGGTCAGCGATCGATCTGGCATATTGGGTCCTCCAGAGACAAGAACGGGCTGCCCGTCATGTCTGTGTCGAAGGTGTTCAAGCACCGGGAACTGGTTCAGCAGGCGGCGACTTCCAATGAGCGACGGCAAATACGTCTACAAGGCAAGCCTCAGTACACAAGCCAATTAAACAAGCAAAAACTAACCTCGTTTATAGCAATGAGCCTTGATGAGCGACGAGCACTGGAAGCTATGAGAGATATCAGCTGTCCCAATATCGAGGATGATGCGGTGAAGGTACAACAATTCAGATGGTGAGTCTGAACAATGTTGGGTCTTGCAGAACCTAGCTGCTATTCGACCCTAAAGGGTTTCTGGACTAGGCTTAAGGCTCAGAGGAGAGGAAATATCATAGAAACTTGCTCAGCACTCAGACTCATACTGGTAACTGGTGAAAAGATTGCTTGATTATGTAAGCTACAAAAGTGCCAACATAAGGTAAGGTAAAAACAGTCTCTACAAGCCCAACCAGAAATGAATCCCTACAGCGGGATGGCAGGACGATGATTTTGACGATGTCTTGAACGGCACAGAGCCACTGCCCATCAGCCACGCTGGAGGCGAGTTCAGCGACCTCGTCAGAGGTGTTTTAGGAGACTGTTGGAACAAGTGAGCATTATCATTTGAGAGTTAATAACTGACACACACCTTTTTAAACAGAAAGGATCGTGTACGACGCGTCGATAATTGTAGTCGTCGTGACCGGATCCTGCGCAGGAACCAAGTGTTCGCTGAGCAAATGCCGGCGATGACTGACGCGTATCTTGAATGGAGCCTGGCCAAATATAAGGTAGGCTTCACAGGCTTTTTTGACCAACTGCACCGTGAAGACACACACCTCGAGAACGATACCACCTGTGGACAATGGACAATGAGCGTGGTAGATGCGTTTTGTGAGTGATTGGTTTGATTGGAAGTTATTACATACTAATTAGTGACGGCATGTGCGGGCGCTTCTACAGGCGCTGAGAAAGTGACACTCCAAATACTGACTACCGACCGCACCATCGCCTCAGCTCTCATTCGTCAAGGCATTTTGCCTTGTTCACCTACATCACTGATGGTGGGGATAACGACAGAAGTCCTCGAGTTTTACCGTATCGTACATCTTTGAAGTCCTCACCTTTCCATTCAGGCCTTTGTCAAGTCGCTGTGTGATTTACGGGGGGTAAGTACATTCTTTACTTTATTCTATGTACATGCCTGGCACTGAATTCATCTAGGCTGAATTTCATAGGCACCTATCATGCCAATTCTCCATTGCATTTGACCTGTACCTCCAGGTACGACGTTGCGTGGCGGCAATGGTGGCCAAATCACTTCGCCGTGACTCGCCGGATTGGCGTCTTAAACATGTGTGCCCTGCTTGCACGTATGAGTTAGTGGACGAAGAAGATCTAACATTCAAGCTACTATATGCGATGGATGGCAATGATTCCTTGAAACGAGTGCTCCGATGGTCTTTAGATCATGATGGCGAGTCTCTAGGTCCATCCTCTGAACTTCCTACAGGTCAGCAACTCACCAGTGACCGCTACCTACCCCGCACATTTGTCAACCAGTTCGCTTCGGACATATCGGACACCACTGCTGTGGATAATATTATTGTAGAAAACGAGCCTACAGATAACTCCTGCGCCGGGCGATGGAAAAACATGGACGACGCCAAGACGAAGAAGGCTTGGGGTATCTATGACGAGACTGGTATATTTGTGGCCGTCTGTCGCCATGGGTTTTCTCTCGTCATCGCAGACATGGTGCAGAGCGGTGAGCTGTAAGTAATGTCTGTTGTATGCTATTTTTTAAATTAATAACTGTCTCAATAGTGCGAAGTATCCTCTGGCTGTCGTGTCAAAATTGATGGACGTGTTCGGGAAACAATTGGGTGGTGGATATGATATAGGTTGTCAGTTCAAGACGACACTTGACAACAGTTCCATTGGACCTCTCGCACGCTCACTGCAACACACTTGTCTCGTTGGTGCCTTCCATGGGCATGCGCACAGGCGATTGTGCCAGCTTTTCTCACTTACTACTTACATCAAAGGTTTAGGACTCGAGGACCTGGAAACGTGCGAACGGACATTTTCTAAATCTAATTCCCTAGCGTCCGCACTACGTTATGCAAGTGTATTCCATCGACAACAGGCCATCGACAGCCTATTTCGAGCACAACGAACAACTTCGAAGTATACGCCAATCTTTGTAAGCTGTTCATTGTAAGACGTGATCACGTGCTGACATAATTTTCGTAGCCGATTTTTTATACAGCAACTACAAGCAGGCACTTGCTATCTTGAATGATGGTAATGCGACCCTTCCAACGCTTATACGAGATCTCAAAATCCCGGACTGAGACTGTTTTCGAGCAATGGCTGGAGGAAGAGAAGGTATATCTACAAAGTCTGACGCGAGAACCTGAGGACGAAACTGTTGCAGATGGAATATTGGCAAAAGTTGACGAGTCTTACTGCGAGCAAGTGAGTTCAGTTTCCGAGGTACGGGCCTTGCACTCAGCTGACACAACATTTGCATAGGGAGGCTCTGGACGCTGCAATGTCAGCTTTCCAGGGCTCATCTCACCTGGAGGCTGCCTCGTATGATGTGCAGGCAAAAAACACCCAGAAAGCCGAAACTGCACGATGGCACGCCCTGGAGGATTATGAGAGGCACATTAAAGTCGTTCAAGCACTCGAGTGCAAGCTTGAGGTCGAGAAACGCTGGACTCCCGAAGATCCGCAATGGCAGAAAGTTGGAAGACTCGTTGCAAACCAGAAATACCAGCATGCACTGGATCGCCTCGAAGGATTAATTGTGGCACGCATATTTGAGCTGACGAAGATGAATCGGGCAGGCACAGGTGAGTTTTTCGGGATATCTTGTTTGCGATGCTAATTCTAATACTACATAAGGCTATAAACTAAGGAAGCATATAGCTAAAGCACTACAGACTCGTTCTGTCGCTATCCGATCTGCTCTAAACACGTACAACTCCATTGCCAGCTCGATGTACCCCCCACGCCAGACTCTCAAGTGGGAAGATGTTGTGGAGTACGCATTTCTCGCAGACTTCGATCTGCTACATGACACGCGTGCAGATGTGTCTCGACATCCTTGGTCATCACCCGGTGCTCGTAGCGCGATGGACCTATACTTCAAAATGTGTCGGGCACGTGAGGAGATACAACGCTTGAATATCGAGACACGACGCCTAGCGACATATATACAAGATGAGGACATTTATCTGCGGAGGTGCGAAGATCAATTGAAGGATGCAAACCCGGCTCTTGCCCATCAGGTTGCGTTACATCGAAATATTCGAGGACGATTCAACTCACGGCATTTGAACTGGCTCTACGATATATCTAGGCTCAGTGGTTTCAGTGGGATAATAACACCAGGTGCCAGCATTAACACCAGTCTCGGGGACAGCGCCAGCACACCAAACACGTAGATCCCATCAGCGCTACTTACAGAACACATGCCGTTAGATAATGGTGCATCCGTAGATTCAGACACCCAAGATGATTTGGATGGCGAGGAAGAGGAAGAGGAAGTAGCAGAGGAAGTATCAAGGAGTCTTCAAGATGTCCTACGCATTGCTGATGATTTCTCGCAGCTTGAACTTCATGGCAATACTGACGATGAGAGTTAGTATAGTCCGAGTCTAGTTTACATATGCTATTGTACTGATACACGTATCGTGATACTTACTTGAATGCCATGCGTCGAAACGCGCCTCCAATACGTTCACATCATCATGAGATACGTGAGCTCATCGTACGACACAGCGAGCACGAACATTCGGATATTATTAGCCGGTGCCGGGAACACGTCACAGCATTGCCGACATGCCGGTGGTAGTACAGTGCTACCTACGTCCTAGCAGTATAAAGTTCCTCTTTATTCAAACAATATAGAAGGAGGCTCTGACACGCTGATTTTGCCTCGTCTTACAGGTGCGAACCCTATGTGTTATCGCCTATTATTACTGTCCTTATGCGGGAGTCACAGGTGGCAAATAAACGTTCGTCATGATTCATGATCAACAGAAGCATCACGTGATTCAAATTTGCAGGTTGGCGTAGGCAATATGTTTTTGGATTTACATCAAACCTAGTTTTGAGCCTTGACCCTACCGTACTCTAGTGATGCATCAGGCTTTACTTGTTCCCGAAGTCCTCCTGGAGATATTCGCTTGTGTGAACACAATACCATTTACTGAAACAACATCGACTCAGCAATCGCTTGCAGCGCTTGCAAGGACATGCAAAATCTTCCATGAGCCTGCGATGGATTTGCTGTGGACCGAAATCCATGGGTTAGAACCATTGCTAGGCTGTGTAACAAGGCTACATCCACTGATATATCGTAGGGGTAAAAGGGTCAGTGCACAACTCTATCACGCTTTGTTTGTTTCTTTTCGGCTCACCGAGCGTCTACATAATAGCGGGTCGAGCGCAGGGCGAAAGGCATCGAGCCATTATCTGCCCATGAGGCCCGTCAATTTATGCGTCACTCCTCCCGTATACGCACATTAGAAATACAATGTCAACATCCGCACCTTCTCTCTGTCATCCCCGCTGAGGCATGCATATTTCCGAGGCTGAAGTCATTAAGTCTTTCCACCACATATTTGAACTTTTTTCTGTCTCGCATGCTGCATCGATGTCAGCTATTGGGCGTCGACGAGAGTCTGCAATCTTTTGTGACACGTTACATTGCTCTGGAGCATTTACGCATCTACACTCCTTTAAGCGATGGTGATGGCAGCACACCGGCAGCAGATGAACTGTCCCTCCTATCCGATAGTATTCGGTGGTGCACGCGGCTTGTAACTCTTTCTTGTCCAATGCTCGACTTGGCAGCATGGAAACACCTCTCCCACCTCCCTACCCTTCGCAAATTGGAGATTGATCAAGGGTATAATGACCATCCTTCGCTGCCAAAACAAGATATCGTGAATTTATCATTCCTTAACATCACACGACTTTCCTTTCAAGAGCTCTACGATGCCGGAGACATCATCACAGTCATGCAACACTCCCAATTTCCCTCGCTGAAAGAGTTCGAGTTTGAAGCCAACCGTCTGTCCTCAGAAGAAGCCGAGCAACTCTTTCATGCTCTGTCCCACTGCAAAGCGTGTCGGACTCTAGAAGAAATCACCATCTGTTCTCTTGAACGCAAATTCGCGGGAAGCCAATACGACGAGTCTTTGACACCAATTCCGCATTTCCTTTGCTTTACACGGCTCCGAACCCTGAAGCTCATGTTTTATGGTTTCTGCATCTACCTGGACAAAGACATGCTCTTGCAAGCTATGTCTACTTGGCCGCACATCCGCACTCTGGAAATCGAAGAATCTGATCTTTCTTCCGAAGTCTCCCTCCGTGGATTACTCACAGCGATCGGTCTATGTCCACAATTGGATACACTACAAGTTCCAATCAAGATTGCAACTATCGACATCGATCCTGATGCCGAGCCAATACAGCATACCTCCCTAGAATCATTGGATTTGGACTTATCCGAGTCTCTAACAGATGCTGAAACTATCGCCAACATCATTTCCGCCTGGCTCCCTTATGTCAGCGGAGTTCACAACCTAAATGGTTGTTGGTCTCAAGTCAACAGGCATCTTAGATCTTTGAGAACGGCTACTGCGTCGTGTGTCACGGGAGCCTCCTAGAATATTTGGGTTTGGAATACCTTCACGTCCGGGGATGTTGTTACATATCCTCGAGTTCTTTCGTTCATTCATTATTGTTGTCGGCGCTGTTGACTGTAGTTATAATTTCTGTCCTAGTACTTCTGCATAACCGCCAACAACTCACTGGTTCACTGTCATTAGTACGATTTCCAACTTGATTGCGTGCATCACCCGAGCACCACCGTTCACTGTGCTCGATGGTCTCCTCCTTCCTTCTGTATACCATTTGATGTCCGCGTCTGTAACGGCCATGTGATTGCACAACACAATATGTGCTTGATAAAATTCAACAACTACATAGAAGGATACATCCGTGCCATATGGTGCGATACCATTGCTACGTCTAGCGCGCTATAAATAAAGATAGTCTAAAAATCATATACAAGATACACCAAGCGATAGTGAAGAGATGAAAGCGTGTCAAGAAGAGCGAATGTTCAAGACAAATGTTGTTAGTCGTAGATAGAACTGGTTTCAAGAACTGGAGACAACACTAGAGTACGGCAGTAGGAAGTTAGCAGTAGTGACAGATGCAGGGCAAGGAGAACGTACAAAGTTGAACGCTGGACTATATTGCGTTGCAGGCAGGTACTTTGCTATCGTGGAGAACAAACCTTTCGTTCCGAGGTGAGATGAGCTCCTTGTCGATGTTGGCCTCGCCTGCTAGCTTATTGTGCGCAAAGATCTATTGACAGCATGAGTAGCTGAACTCGTTGAAGCGTGGCCCACCTCTTTTCCCACTCCAAATGTGTGACTGATCAATGATGACTTGCCGAGGCCAGACTATTAAAAACGCGTTGTCAACACTGGCCTTACATCGGAAAAAGCTAGATACCTTTCCTATCACTAGAATTCAGGACCTTGGGAGTATCAGCCTCGAGAACGGCACTTTATGACCCACCAAAGACATTTCTGAAATATTTTGGAAGTGGTAGGCTTGAAGTTTTGATCGGAAGATATAGACTGCTCAGCCTGCTAGAATTTAGACGGGCTTGATGCCAGGCATGGATCCTTACTTCGGTCGTTGTAGTCTTGAAAAGTTCGACCACGATGCTGATGTTGTTATGAACCTTGTTGGAACCCACGAGCGATCAAGGCGAGGAAGCAATGCATTGATTCTTGTTTCACCTTATCTTGAATCATACACGCGGATCACGTCATCTGGATTGTAATATCTTCGTGCTTAGTTCCAGAACGTTTGTTGTACCACATATGCAAAGCTCTCTAAGGCAAAGTAACTCAGGTGAGAACATGTGTTGGGGTCGAGTACTTACATGGGTGAAGAAAACATCCGTCGCAACCTCTTTCCTGCTTCACTGACTTGGCGAATGCTTGATAATCCGTACTTCCGCAGACTTGACATTCGTTTTCGACTTGCTGCAATCGACAGTTATACCTATTGAGTATATATATTCAGCGGAGTTGATGATACCACTTGATGGTAAGAGATGAGTGTCATGGATGCGGAGAGTCGTTGAGGCGTGAAAAGCATTAGCCCATTGGTTAGTGTTCGTCCGTTCTTTTAAGCATCATAACGAGTGGTTGAAGGCATTTGGTACGGCTGTGCATGAGGATGATAAGGACAAAAGAATATTTGTCATGATACGAGGCTGCACCGTGAAGATGTGAAATATTGAAATGATACAATTATGATTGGCCCATCCTGGCTTCCGCATAGATACATCAATGTGTGGATTATCGTCCGTCTTAGAATGCGAAAACAGTATCTGCGTGTATGGTACATTGAAAATTTGAAAGAGAGTAACTTCGTTCATGCAAATGAGATCTACATACCTTATAGTCTGAGTCGTTGCGACCAAAGCGGAGGTTGCTGCATGGAGCTCCACTCGATCTTGATGGCATCTGCCCCCACTGTGATCGTTCACTTTGGGTATGCTCAAAATCTCCAACTGCAGCGGTGCTGCACCCGAGTCTTCATCTTCGTAGATCTGAATCGTATCCTGGGAGTGGGCCTCAATAATTACCAGTTAATGAACATTCTGTCAGTCTACCCTATCATGGTGTGTGTATCGATTTACCTCTAGACGACCATGGGAAGGAACGGGTTATGACAATAATGACAATATTCTGCAATGTGTTCTGTCAAGATTTACATGATAGTTAATTGTACTAGTAAACATGAGGTCAGGACATGTCTGGGAGACACACAGATAGCCTGAACTTACCTGAAGTGCATCATACTGATAACAACCTTCCACACTCGCGGATTGGCTGCTGTAGGTTCATGAACTTCGCAAGCCCGTGCTGGACCATCACCGTGATCAGCTGAACTTGGTACAAATTACACAATGCCCAATACCCTATGCATATGGCGTAGGAAAACATCCCGATAAGGAATCGAATATCAGGAATGTCGTCGTGTCGACTGGCAAGAGTACTCGAACCGTAGCCTTATTTCCAAGAAAGGTCAGTCTAGACCAGACGAGTGTAAGGTGGCCTGTTACATAAAAATAGAGAGCCGATTTATTCCGTAACTTAGGGTCGTATACTTCTTGTCACAATCTGGGTTCATTTGAGGGTCCAAGTTTATCGCCATGTATGACTTCAGGTTACCTGCAGGTGTCGATTTTGGACGTACCATTTGCGCCTCAACCTGTTTGGAAATTCAGACAGAGCGCCGGCTCGGCGATATAAGGACAACCCCGTTGCAGACTCGCACTCGGACTTCCTTCAAGCTCTTTGAACCATCATTGACATAGCTCAAGTCCAAGTCCCCCAACCTTTCATATAACCACTTCATCGTCACAAGCTCGCGGCCTCTTGTTCAACAGACCATGTTGGACTTACTCTCCAAAGATCGAATAGTCAACGAGGCAGGCCTCAGAGCCGCCTTGTATCATCTGGACGCAATTTCATCGTCAGGAGCAACCGCATTACAAGCCACGGTTGAACATATGTTGTCATCACCTCATATCTTTGCATATATTATTTCTGGTATCTCATAAACTTTCTTCGAGCGTCATCAACTCTCTGACTAGATCTGACTCTGCAACAGTTTGGGATCGCCGCGAGGCAATAATCTCACAGATCATGACAAACTTTCCAACGAAATCTCAAGAATATCCGGCATCCATTGCGAGAAGAATGCTAGACACTCTGTCCATGTACTTTTTAGCTTTTCCAGCTGAATCTCTGACGGTGGATGTCTCAAAGGACATCGATCGTCACAGTGGCTTCATCGAGGGCGCTTTACCTGTACTTTACGCGCTGAACACTATGGGGATTGCTGGTGCAGAGTCTGATAATGGATTCGTCAAGAAGAAGGTGCCTCGGAAAATGTACAAGCGCAATCGTCTGAAAGGTCATACGGCCATCGACACATCGCTCTTCGTGAGGCTTGGTGTGGTTGTCCCTCTCACGAGCGAGGCTGCCGCATCATTGTCTACTCAGATTCTTGCAGAGCTGAAAAATGCTCTCTCGGTGAGTATATTCGCTACTTTTGACGTTTCCCCTGACAGCTCTCCGTAAGTTCTACCTCTCGCTTCTGCGGAGGACGGAATTGGCAGGCGATATCAAAGCCTTACTCCTCCAAAATGTTGGGAAGTCTGCTAAAGATGTTGCGCCTGAAGTTTCGTCAACCGAGGATGTCGAGAGCCCAACAAACCGACCTAGTGCGTGCGAAATGGTGCAGTCTATGAAGGCTGCGCTTTACTTCGACAACGCGGACGGGTTCGGAGAGTGGCGGATCCTCGTATCCACGGAGGCGTACAAAAAATTGCGTGAATTCCGTAGAGCAGATCAGAAGACATTCAAGATCGTCTTCAAGAAGATCAAGTCTGTCTTCTGATGAATTTCGTTGCAAGGATCTCATCGTTGCCACAGAGAACTATCGAATGGCCATTTCTCAGATGATAATCACAAGCGAATTAACGGGCCGGATGCAGGCATACCCATCTACGACGCCAAGGTGACAAAGGACTTACGATTAGTAGTAAGCGTAATTTCACATACGTCGCTTAGAGCAGGAAATGACCGACCTTTTCTCTCAGTATCAGATTGATTGTATCCCTGACCAGGATGGAAAGGTAAGCCGTTCCTACATTGACATCGAGCATGATACTGAGATTGGAGTCTTGACAGTCCGAAAGACAAGGTAAATTATCAAGAGCCATTACATCTTTTCCGCCATTAACACTCATATGAACTACAGTAATCCAGGTATATGGCATTTATATGCATGCACAGTTTGGCAGAATATGGGATGCCTTGGGTAGCCATCTCGCACGCAAGGGCAGAGAATATCGTAGAAGGTGAGAACCTTTTTCGGCTCTTGATGCAATTCGTTGAATCCTTGCTTGTGCAGGTGCACCTTACCAGTCCTGTCTAAAGACAGCGCGATTATGCCTGCGTCATTCCCACCAGCTGAACATGAGCCAGAATGCTCAGGAAGCCCACTTGATCTTAGTGATAAAGACATGGTTGAGTATTTTCAGATGTCGTTTGTGCGGTCATTGACCCATGACATAGCTTCACCCTTTGCTTGTGTATGAATTTCTGCCATCCTTATACAAATTGGTTTCCATCTAACGATTGTCTAGTTTGGAGAAATATGTCACATTCTCGCAAGTAAGCTTATAAATACAGATTATATGCACGCGAATATTGACTTAATAACCTTTTGTTTTAGGCGCTCCTGCATGGTGAGCGATCATGTAGTTGACTCGCCACTTATTCTCACCTTTGCATAAGGTCTCATCGCAAACCGAGACGTAGAGCACGTCTTTAAGCTCACGTGAGTTATACCCCCAATGAGACACATTTATTGATCGATGCTGGTTTAGACCACAAGAACAAAATATTGTCGAGTGCACCACGTCAAGTTACGTCTTGGGTCGCAGCGGTACAGGGTAAGCGTCCTGCCCCTGATATGAGTAGCTTATTTATCACACTCAACTAGAAAAACCACGACGATGTTGTTCAAGATTCTCGGCATTCAGCGAGCTTGGGAAATGAGCGCCGTCGCCATGCCGAAGCCACGCCAAATCTTCGTCACCAAATCCAGAGTGCTCGCTACGAGAGCGGAAGTGTATTTCGCGAAGCTTGTCGAATCTCTGGCGTTAGCAGGCTATACCCTGGAGGAACTTGCAAAAATGAAGGCACGAAGTGTTCAGGAGGGCCTTGTTGATCTCGACGACCTGCCCGAATCACATATGAGTATACCCATGAAATACAGCGAACTTGAGGACAAGCACTTTCCGCTTTTTGTAACTTTCGATCGAGTATGTCCCAATCCGTCCTCCGGACAGCTCCAAAGCTAATCGTGTATGTAGCTGGCAAAAATGATCGCAACAGATATCTTGGACAAGAAAGATAGCGCAGGACTTGTCTTCAATGTGGACGATGCCGAGGCGCAAGACCGTTTCGTCACCTATGACGTATTCGCACATCAATACTGGCCTCATTTTCCACAGAATCTCACTAAGAATCTTAGTAGCATCGTGTTCTCTTGTGATGACAATGAAGTACTGACACTACCCCATCAGATCCGTGGTTGGTTTTCAGCGAATTCATGGGTAAGTACTATTTGTATTACATTGACACTGACAATTCTTGAATATACATACAGGGATTGTCAAAGGCTCCGAAGACGCACTGAATTGTCAAGGAGTTCTCGATCGCCCAAACTACATCCGTCTTCCTCATCGTTCTTACCCAAATTTTGCGAATCAGAGGGAACTTCTGTATGATATCTTCGAGTATTATACGAAAATCAAGAGGCAGCGATGTCATCATGATGTTGCAGACCGGTACGACCAATTCCTTTTTCTTACCCACGTAATGTCACGATATATGCCCAAACAGTGCATATGCGATACTCAAGGTCTTGCGGACCCAGAGGTTCCCTGGCCAACATATTGATTATATGTACGTGTTATCCCCACCAATGCATCTTGCACCTGACCACCTACACTAGGTATGTCGACGACGTACAAGACATCCTTCTGATCGATGCACTCTGTAAGTAGTTACACCATCCCTCATTGACAGAAATCACTTGAGCTTCCCGTTGTAGTTTTGAGGCAATTATGCGGGAATCCAGATGGTTTGTTCTGGGCTGGTGACACCGCGCAGACAATCTCTGCAGGAAGTTCCTTTAGGTTCAATTATCTGAAAGCGTTTCTCTACCGCATGGAGGTTAGCAGACAGTGATTTAGATCGGGCCTGAATTGATATCTTAGAGCAGCAGCGAAACACCTCGATCAATTCCACTGGAGCATATCTTCATCAGCCTATGATGTTTCAATTGACGATCAACTACAGATCACATGGTGGCATTGTCAACTGCGCGAATTCTGTGATCGAACTCATCACAAAATTTTGGCCCAACACAATCGACGGTTTTCGGCAAGAAAAAGAGGTGGTTGGTGGGCTCAAGCCTGTATTTTTTACTGGTTGGGACGAAGATGCCCTTCGTTATGAACAGTTCTTCTTTGGGGCGAGGTAAGTAGGCCTGGACGATATCCCTCCTTTCCTACTCAGGATTCTTCTAGCGGTAGTCACGTTGAGTTCGGAGCCCAGCAATGTAAAGTAATTGGTTGGAGATTTCATTCATATACTGACAAGGTATCTAGGCATTCTCGTGCGTGACGATGCGGCACGTCAGAAGTTACGAGACCAAGTTGGTCAAATTGGACTAATTATGTAAGTCGTATTGAGACCACCTTTGCTCTGCGTTTTCATGTTGACATATGTATGCAGGACGCTTTATGAAAGCAAAGGCCTGGAATTCAATGATGTGAGAAAGCTAAGTTTGCTATCTGATGGATGTCTGACCTTGGTCAGGTGCTGCTGTACAACTTTTTCGAGGATTCTGCTGTAGATCTGTCGCGATGGCGCATAGTTCTCAATGGGGTAGACGGTCAAAGATATGCACCAAATTTTGAACGAGACGAGGCGCGATACGCCGGGGTTTGTAGCGAGGTAGGCACACCGATCCTCGAAACAAACACCGGCTTACTTTTATCAGCTCACACTTCTTTATGTGGAGATCACTCGGGCAAGGAAGAACATATGGATCGTTGACAAATCTGATAGATCAGAGCCGATGCGTGTACGTTGAGAGCAGCGTGTTGGCGTAACTCGATCTGATAACTATTTTTCTTCAGATATTCTGGACGTCTCGCAACCAGATCTATAATTGTGTCCCCGGCACCGATGTCCCTCCTCTAGCCGTCTCCTCGACTCCAGAAGAATGGGCATCCTTCGGGCGCTCACTATTCTCGCACAAGCGCTACTCGCAGGCTATCCACTGCTTCGAACGTGCCAACCTTCGTCGTGAAGTGAAGGTCTGCGAAGCATATCAAATCCGAGAAGTCGCACGTTCTAGTGTCGGCGTGGCCTTACTCAGCGACCAAAAAAGAGCTTTTAACGTGGCTGCCGACGCCTTTACTGATTGTGGGGCGACCGCGACAGGAAATCAGAAGCTTCAGTACTATCGTAACTCGGCGGATTGCTACATTCGAGCAGGAGAAGATCTTAAAGCTGCCGAGGCCTATTTCAATACTCGAGAGTTCGAGCAAGCAGCGAAAATATATCGCAAGGCTGGACAGTTTGACAAGACCCTCCATGTCCTTAATTACCATGGCACGGATATACCTGAAGAGACCAAGGCGGAGTTATGGACTGTGTGCAGACTGTTTTACTGCAGCAGGAACAACGCTCAGTAAGTCTTCGACCCTCCACGATATTTTTATTTAATGGTAATTGCGCAGGACTCCCTTGCCCCTCTTCTCCACGTTTGATGAACAACTCGAATTTCTGGAGGACTATGATCTTGATTACGCTCGTGCATCACTACTTGAATCTCACTCAAGGTACTACGAGGCCGCAGAGCTCCACTTATCAGAGAATAGACCCTTGCAAGCTGTCAGGGCATTCATCAAGGACGAAAGTAACGATTCTACTATTCGTGCGGCCGATACTATATTGGAATACTTCTGGCGCAAATGCTCCTTTAGAATCACGGCAAAATCCATTGTTGATGAGCCAATGCGGCATTTTATCGCTATCGCTGATGAGCTGGAGACGAACAAACTAACGCTGGCCACGCGTGATTTAGTACGTATTAGCAGTCTCAAAGTGACCACTGGACTGATCGACATCCAGATATCGATGTTTCAAAACATCTTGCGCGGAAATCATGAGCCGTTGAGAAATCTTGCGCTTAACTTCTATATACAAGATAACAAGCCAGCAGCTCTCCTTTGTCTGGACCATATATTCTCTCGAACCACAGATATTCGAGCTTTCACGGTCAATGAAATGCAACGGTTCCTTCAACAATTTCACGCCTATACGCGACTGCTCTATCTTATTTTGACCTTCCCTGACCTCATGGAGCATAGGGCTATTCAGAGACTATTCTCCATCGTGCGGTTGTCCGGTGACGAGTTTCTCATACCAGATGGAACGTTCCTTCACAACAATGTAATGGAAATGTGCCAGGGCATCACTTGGGTATCGGAACATCCGTCCGGGTATACAGCTTCTCGTAGAGTCGTCACCCAGCTGCTACAACAATCCATTCGAACGATCTTGAAAGACAAAATATCGCAGATCGATGCTATGTGCTGCAAATCTCCCGTTTTCTCTCAATGCCTGGAATTCTTGATATCTGGAGTATGTCGACGATATATCTGTCCCCAGGAGCATGTTGCAGTATCGAAATTGGATCGCCAGTATTACAACAAGCGTGTTGCCATCCACATCTGGCAGATCCTGATCTTGCAATTCATGTATTCCGCCCACCCATACATTGAGCGACGCAAAAGGTACGCCTGGAGGTAGCTTATATTCGAGTACTCATACTGATCACTCTATCAGCATGAGGCGCTGGCTCAAGCATCTTTATGAGGCCATCAATCCACCCTTCTTCATTCAAGGTTCCCCTGCGGACCTCGACATGAACCTGATGCCTCTTCGTCTGGATGGCATGAAAGTGGTGAAGCTCTGGATTCGCGAATCCTTCTACTCGCTCGACCCATCCCATACCCAGGCTGAATTTTTGACGGAATTGATGGGAATAACCAGTCTTAGTTTTGCTTTTGACAGGGACGACGCACCTGTCTACATCTCTCGAGCAAATTGTACGATCTCCGGACCATTGGAACTCTTTCGCAAGGGGGACAATCGTTATATGGTTCATGACCTGCTCAATTCTTACCAAGGAGCGACCCGCAGCAGCATCTCATCGGGGATTCTGTATATTCTGTAAGCGTTCTTCTTGTCTCTGCGTGCAATGAACTGAGTGCAATTCAGGCACGTTCTCGACAATCGTGTATGTGTCAACCTCTCCATGTTGTGCGACTGTATCGAGGACGTCTGCAGCGCTTTTGTAATCAAGTACCGAATGGACCCAGACTTGAATGAGTTTCCTCTTCATAACGTCGTCCTTCCATGTAAATGGCTGCTGTTTCCCCATAACTTCACTACGGAGAAAAAAACCAACCTGTCTTTGATGGCCAAGCTTCTAGATGAGATAGCGAGGCTGGTCGAAGCATTGCGCGTAGAAGCCGGCATGGGTGAGTCTCTTAACTTCTCAGAGATCCGAGATTACAATTAGGCAGATTTCCTCTGGCTGAACTACGCGAAATTTACGCCTATTCTCCGCAATGTTTTCATTTCCCGGATGTAAGTCCATTTTAGTATCTGTTCATCGGCGATGTGCATGCTGATCACATGTATTACAGCTGCAGGGTCCTCTGCCTTAGTACGTTTACTATTTCTTTTCAATACCTATTCGCTGCTGAATTGTGTTCATTAGTTGCTCATAACATCAGGAATCGCTTCTTGAGAAACAAAGTAGACAATATCATTCTTTCTCTGCACGACAACAACCCTCCTTCAAACTGGCGTCTAGCTAACTATCGGAAACTCGTGGATGTCGTGGTCAGGTACATGACACCCTTGCCAGGACAGGCGCCACCCTCAGACGTTTACTTGCGAGCTCTCCTGGCTTTGGACGACAACAAAGGAGTGAGCAACCTGGTGCATCTTGTCTACAAAACCATGAACCAGTGTACCCGAGTCTATATAGTCCGACGACTCGTATACGAGAAGATCATCGAGATCCCCTATCTCCTTTCATCATACGCAGTGACTGCACAGTCTACTCTGAAAGTAGTGGCCCCTGCCTTTGTACCTCGCTTAGAACATTCAAAGGACCCACCAGAGGTTATCCAACACGATGAAAAAGAAAAAGTGGAATTGCAACCTCAAGAGTTCGAAGAAGAAGAAGAAATGGAGGAAGATGTCACGGCGAACGCTGATACCGAGGCCCGTGATGCGGTGATGTTGCTTGCACATGATCTTAGCGAGTTGCTACGCACCAACGGACCATTGGTGGAGGAGGAAGAGGCGGCTTGCAGAATTCAGAAAGCATACCGTCGTTACATCAGACGCCGCTCGAGTCATGCAGTTAACGCCGAAATTGATGCGATGTTCATGACGTGCCTGAAGGAGACGCAGTCCTCTGAATGGCGTTCGGGTTATTACACCTTCCTTTTCCTTGGACCATTGCCTCACCTCCTGGTGTGCTTGGAACGAGGCATTACTCTGACTTGCGCGGCCGTGGCGAAGACAAAAAGCCTTTGGAACAAGGAACCTTATGAAAAACTTGAGGAGTTGGGCAAGCAGAGAAGCGAGCTAGCGTCCGTCCTCCCTTACTCCGTGACATATAATAATTAACACTGTCCTGTTTATAGAGCGCTTCTCAGGCAGGGATTGAGATTACGCAGACAACTGGAACCTTCCTCGCCCGCTCATCGTGACCGTGACATTGACGCACTCAAATCTAGAGTTTCAGAGGTCGATGAATTCATGCAGAAGGTTCCCGGCAACATGAAAGATATGCAATCCGACTTTCAAATAGCCTTCAAGGGCATTGTTGCAAAGAATATTCATGTGAGAAGGAGAAATTGATACCTGCTCCCAATGTCGAGGATATGAACGACTGTTGATTTCGTTTAGGTTGTGGACTGCCATTTCGTCGGTGTATCATATATCATATTGTACAGTGTGTATTTCCGTAAATCGATGCCTGTACGCGCGAGAACGAACGTTAACGAAAGTAGACAATAAACAAGTTTTCGTCATGATCACCTTAATACTTACTACTACCAATAACCCACCCAGTCTGCTCTTTTGGCCTGGCTCAGCGAGGCAGGATGTACGATACCCATCGAGAATTGTTGAGACCGCAAGGTTTTCGGTGCATCACATTTGGGCACTGTGGTCAGACGTCCTTATTTTCACCGACCAGAAGTACACCGTCCTTCCCGATGATAAAATCAGTATTATCCTGTCCAGTGCATTTCACGAGGCTCATGACGAGGAAACCAGATTGATGGTGTATTCATAAAAGAGACATAGGTGCGGAATCACTAGAAGCAAAGGTGAAGTGGTTGTCCGAATGCTACAATGCTAATTGTATCAATGACTATTGGCATGTGGTGGAGATGTACAGCAGAGAAATAACACGAGCTGACTCCACCATGGGATGGGTGGTGACTGTGGGGTTGCTGCACCTGTTGTGGTAGAATTAGTACCTGGAATAGGAGATGTGGCTAATGTTGAAGCATGGGCAGGCTGAGTGCCCGATGACGACGCCTGAGCTTCAAGGCGTGCGATTCGGTTCGTTGCTCATATACTCGTTTTGCTTTCTTAAGATTTGGCCCCCGAGCAACAACCAAAGTCTGAACAGAGATCATTAAACCACAGCGATTGTAAATGCACCAAGAAGAGCCATACCTGCTTGTCCCGCACTGCAGCCACGTCGACAACGCGAGGACGACTTGGGCATTGCGAAAGTTCTATTTGTTCATTGGTGTGGGGTTGAGAGCGGAAGAGTGAAGACAGCCGGCTGACGAGCCTCGCATCTGAACGTAAACTCGAAGTCATTGTGGGACGATGTTCGGCTTCTTCGTTGGTGTGGGGTCAAGAGCGGAAGAGTGAGAAAAGCCGGTTGACAAGCCTTCCATCTGGAGGTGAACTTGGAGTCACTGTGGGATGATGTTCGGCTTCGTTGGTGAGGTTGAGAGTGGAAGAGTGAGGACAGCCAGCTGATGAGCCTTCCATCTGGAGATGAACTCGAAGGCATTGTTGGACGATGTTCGGCTTCTTCATCAGTATTGAGTCGAGATCGAGGGAAAAGTGAGGAAAGGCGAGCCAAAAGCACATGTGGATCTAACCGAGAAGACGTGGAGGGTCGCTGAAGGTCATTTGGCGCATCATTTTCAGGTGAAAAGTGGTGAATGAGTAAGGACAGGCGAGCGAGGAGTGCGCGTAGATGGACCGCCAAAGGTCGTGAAGGTTGCGGAAGTTCACTCGTTTCATCATTGACGGGTCGAAAGCGGCGGAGGAGTGAGAAAAGGCGAGCGAGGAATGCATTTGCAGAGGAATGTGGGTGTGCACCATCCATTGGGGAGGACTGAGGGGCTTCCATGCCGTGAAAAAACATTGGCGGAAGTTCACCTATATCATCAAATTGGCCAGGACACCGCGTAGCATCAATCTAGAATATTACTGTTATAATGAATGAGAAAGATTGCGCACTCGGCACGTACTTCCAAAAATGACCTGTCACTGAGCGAAGAGCGAGGTGTATGCTGTATTACTGAATCGTCATCTTGAGGTGCCGTCTGTTCCTGTTCCCGTCTCTCCTCTGGTGCCTAACAACAGACATTGTCAGAGAGAGCGGGTGATATGGATACGTTGACACTTACCGTGACAATATTGGAACCAATGGAAAGTAGGTCCTCAAGGCCAGCTTCTTTGAGGATGGCGTGAACGTCCCAAGTGTACACGGTTGTGTCCTCGGAAGTAACTAGCACCTTTGCATCAGAGAAAAGAGCTACGGACCACAAAACGTTTTCATGCTGGAGGGGTGGTCCAACTGGGAGGTTGGTGTCAAGATTCCATAGACACGCTGTTTTGTCATAAGATGCACTTGCAAGGAGGCGATTGTTCCGAGACAAGGAGAGGGCGGTGACATGCTTTGTGTCACGTGTGACCTTCAAGGATAGCGATTTGCTCCCAAGTGGCGGTGTCGTATATCCTAATCAGATCATATGAGTCGGAGATAAGTGGCGGGCTAGGCCGGCCGAGGCACGAGGCAGGCCTAGAATTAAGTCTAAGCGCGAAATAAGCGAGGTGGCGCAGCACCTCTTGGTTCTGCCCACCTCGCAGCTGAGACACTTTTCGTCAGAAGCTCACTACTCTAGCTTCATCTTTTGCATACAAGACCCACGAAGTACCGTACTACTAAATGGAAGATCCTAACTTGGCAGTAAGGCCAGACTTCACATCACAAGAACACGAAGCTTCGCGGCGACAATTAGTAGAAGAAGGCCTCTCGAATGAAAATGCAGCTCGGACCTTAGCAGCATTATGGACCTTAGCTAACAATGCCGAGAAAGACCGTTGGGCACTCAGACAACGACGCATGATAGAGGCCAGGCAAAGAGAAGAGGACGAAGAGGAAGAACGTCAGCAACAACGCAAGGAGGAAGAAGAGGCTGCACATCTAGAGGAACGGAAGAAGAATAAAACTAAGTACGCACCCATAGTGCGCGGAAAAGTACCTTCCGACCCCACTGTTCTCCCAGCACAATACGCTATAAGGAAGATGAAATCCGGAGACTACTGCGAGCTCCATTATTTCACCAACCATGGTCTCGAAGACGCGAAACTGTCCAACTTAATAGCGGAACTGGAAGCTATGGTAATGTTACCAGCAGCAGACGGTCTACACTCTTGGATCCCAGCAGCGGCAGTTAAGGACCCGAAAGTGGCTCCGGTTGTGAAAGACGAGAATCTGTCTTGGGAAGAATTCAACGAAGCCGCCCCTCGCATGATCACAATGATGAAATTGTATGACTGGCCTGATGATCGGACGGACATGCATATACAATTTTGGTCTGCTCTACAGACACATCGTTGGCGCCATTCACCAGATCAACTCAAACAACGAGTGCTACTACTATATCAATCCCAGCAACGACGACACTGGCATCAGACTATAGGAACAGCGCAAGGATGGAGCCTTGAAGACCTCAATCAAGATTTAATTTTCGAAGTGAGAGAAGAGCTGTTCAATGAGAAGAGAGAAAAGGAGACGGCTATCGCTATTCAGCAAGCGGCAGCAGCTTTCGTAACAGCTCAACCGCAGTACCTCGCAGCTTCGCAGAAGCGCCCATATACTCCCGCAGAGGACTATTTGTCCAGCAACAAGAAGGTATGAACAGTCCGTCCCACTGTCAATGCAGGCCCATTACCTTGCTGCGCAGTCTGTCTGGGAAGACACCCGCACCGCACCATCGAGTGTACAGCCAAGCAGACATGGGACAAGAAATTCGAGACCTGCGCAGAGTGCATCCGCAAAGGCCTTTGGGCTAAAGACGGGAAGCAACTCTGTACCGCTTGGCAGAGGGAGGAAGGATGCACAACGCCAAAACACGATGCGCGCCACGCCTGTTCAGGCTGCGGAGCCGCTACGCATGGCGCCCAAAGATGCCCTAGAGCGCAGAAGGCAGATACCACTGACGCCATACAAGGCTGATGCATGGGAACAGGAGCTTCGAAGAGCAGGACTTCTTGGGCGTTTCGCCAAGATACTAAACAGTCTCCAGTTAGGTTTTGAGATAGATTTTCCTCCTGTCAGCGTTATGCAGGTTCCACCAAATAAAAGTTTGATTACCGAGTACCAGAACGAGTTTGAAAGTATCATCTGAAAAGAATTGGACAAAGGAAGGTACATTGGACCCTTTCGAGCTGAATCATTGGAAAGTCTCATAGGACCGTTTCAATCGTCACCGCTGTCCATAATCCCTAAGCCGGGCAAGCCAGGCAAATTCAGGATCGTACAAAACTTTTCCTTTCCGGCATCCCCAAACGTTTCACATCCTAATCCCTCGATAAACTCCTACATTAATGCCAGTGACTTTCCGATAACATGGGGCAAATTTTCGAACATATATCTAATAATTGCAAGTCTTCCACCAGGTTCAGAGGCAGCCACAAGAGACGTGGCAGAAGCATACCAGACGATCCCACTGCGCCCCTCGCAATGGCCGGCAGGAATAGTAAGAGTATCAGACTCCCACTTCTGCATCGACACATGCACTGCGTTTGGAGCCACCCCTTCGGCAGGAGTATACGGACACATAGCAGACGCGGGCGCCGAAATCTTTAGGAGCAACGGCATTGGACCATTAGAAAAATGGGTAGACGATCATATCTTTTTCAGAATCAGAAAAGAGTACTTACAGCCATACAACGATAAGAGAAAGAAGTGGAATCAAGTCTTCACGAAAGAAGGGATGAGACAATCTGGTGCAAGGCTGTGGTTCGGCGACACGTGTCAGGAAACAGGAAAACTGGAGGAATTGAGTGAGGACTGTTCAAAGCCTCTACAAGACCTTTCATTTCGCTCACCGAGATCAAAACACGACAAGCTTTTTGCATTTAGCTTGCAAGATATTGACGAGTTGTCAAGTATCCTAGGCATTATATGGGAATTGTTGAAAGACCAACCGTTCTCGTCGACAACAATTTATATAGGATTCCTTTGGGATATCGGACGAAGGATAGTCTCACTGAGTCCTGCAAAAGTCAGCAAATATCTGGCAGCAATCGACGAATGGAGAAAGAGACCAGCGCACATTCTACAAGACGTACGAGAGCTATATGGCAAGTTACTACACGCGTGCCAAGCAGTACCACAAGGCAGGGCATACCTAACAAGCCTCGAGGAGATGCTTTCCCACTGCGGCGCTAAGCCCTTCCTTCCGCATCGAGCAGGAAGCAGGGTAGCGAAGGATCTAGAATGGTGGGCTAGGCTACTTCAGTCCGGCGGTGTAAAACGAGCAATTTACCCATCCATCAAACTCGAAAATCCTCTCGCATTCTCGGATGCAAGCTCAGGAATTGGAATAGGCATCGTAATAGGTAACTACTGGAGGGCCTGGAGATTAATCCCAGGGTGGAAAACACACAATGGTCAACGAGACATCGGATGGGCGGAGGCAGTGGCTTTCAAACTCCTCGTATACACTCTCACCTCTCTGCCTGGCATTGGCAGGCACGTCGTCGTCCATGGAGACAACACGGGCGTCGTTGAAGGATGGTGGAAGAGGAGACACAGAAACCGAGAAGTCAACGAAGTCTTTCGTAGAATCAATGAGTTTATTCACACTCTACCCTACCCTTACAACGTCGTCACTACGTATGTCCCAAGCGCTTCCAACCTAGCAGATGAACCATCCAGAGGAGTATACAGACCAACAAGCCTTCTTCTTCCCCCAATCAGCCTTCCAACAGAGCTTGGTACCTTCCTCATCGATGCTACAGAACCACTGTCTGCCACAGAGCTCCGCCTCCTGCGCGATGGCCATTACTCCGCTCCAGCAGCTAAAGTTATCAACTGCGAGCTGCTCAGACAGCAAGCTGCCGAGCGAGCAAGAGAAAGCTGTTCTGAAGAAGAAAGTTTCATCAGCAGCGTGCTCAACGATGACGAAACATAAGAACTCACGATTCGGAGCACCGCTACCAAATGTAACAGATACTTCCCCCTCCCCCATTCCCCAGAACTATAGACTTAATTTGACACCCAAACCTTCTACCCTGCGCCCCCATTGTCTTGCGCGAGATTGACTAAGACTGTGGTTACCAGCGGGAGATAGTACGAGACAAGAGATAGCAGTAACCTCGCAGTCTCCTAGACACGAAATTTCGGAGGCGCAGTTTGAACGAATCCTTGACGTCATCAGGTCGTCATGGGCGCAATTGATGAAAGAAACATATGGGGCGGGCTTGCTGGTGTTCCATGTGTTCTGCGACACAAACAGAATCGCAGAAGAGCACAGATGTCTGGTTGCTCGCAGTCTCCTCCTAGATTTTCTCTGCAGTTGTGCAGGGTCCTACTCCGGATCGTCATTAAGTAACTACGCGGCAGGTCTAAAAGCCTGGCACTTACTTCATGGAAGGAGTTGGTTGATCCCACCCAATGAGTTGAAAGCGGTGCTAGATGGAGCTGTGGCTGCAGCACCTGAGTCGTCCAAGCGTCCTAAACGGCTACCATTCACACCCGCTTACTTATCCATCATTCGCGAGCACCTAGACCTCAATTCACCGCTAGATGCGGCCATTTTCGCGTGCTTGACGACGACCTTTTATGCAATAGCAAGGTTAGGGGAATTCACGGTAAATGCAATCAAGGAATTCGATCTGAAGAAACATATAACGAGATCCAGCATATCCAAAACAGCAGACCGCTGTAGAGACTCGTGTGTCTCATGGTTTGATATGACAGCTTTACACTAGGAAGTACATAGCATGAACTTGTAGTGTCACTCTGTGCGCTACCCGCAGCTATCTCTATATGAGGCGCAGCTTTCCCGCGCAACGCGCGCCATGCGCGCACCATTCCCGCGCTTCATGATGTATGCGCACGCGCGCGTTCCCGCGCTTGCGCACCCTATAGCGCCAGCCATTCAGATGCATCCATCCACTGTCCACCAAGCTCCCTAGTACGTATATTTCCATTTCCTTTATTAGCATAGTTCCACCTTTATTTTTATCATAGTTTCTCACTCATATATATTTTTACATACCTACTCGGTAGTGCTTCGGCTCCGCATGACCGCGCTTAGGCGCGCTATATAAGCGCCAGCAGTACATACTACACTTTACCTTACTTTACCTCCCATTTACTTATTACTACTTACTTACTACTTAGGAGAACATAGTAGAAACCTATTCCTTTAGATCTTGCGCTCTCACATCTCTTGCATCATATTATCACTTAAGTCTAGTCTATCTATCATTTCCGCATACGCGCGCGCGCTTTCCCACGCTTCGCGCTAATACGCGCGCGTGTTCCCGCGCCTTGCGCGCACCTGCGCTTTCTCGTGCTTCGCTGAAGCGCGTACCTCTAGATCTTCGCAGCACTCGCTTCCCCTAGGGTCGAACGCACTTGTCTCCTCAAGTAACGCAGACTAGGCAACGCGCGACCTCACAACTTTTTATAGATACTGTCAGGAGCATCATTTGTTCCACTCAGTATTGTTGTTTCTACACCACAATGGTCTGCCAGTTACGAAATTCCACCTACCGAGCACTAAATGTTCTCCAAACGAAGGAGAGGACACATATTGGGCAATGCAGGAAGGGCCGTCAGACCCTAGCGCTGCATTGGAAAATCACTTGAGAATCAATCCAGCAAATGGTGATGCGCACCTATTCGCGTGGAAACACGCCAAAGGACTGCGTCCTTTATCGAAGAAAGAACTATTGAAAAGAATAGCATCAGCAACAGCGGCAGCGAACCTACCAGAACTAAAAGGACACGGACTTAGGATTGGGGGAACATTAGAGTACCTTCTGTGCGGAGTACCTTTCGAAGTCGTGAAAATGATGGGAAGGTGGTCTAGCGAAGCATTCACACTATATCTCAGAGAGCATGCTGTGATTCTCGCACCTTACATTCAGGCATCACCAGTACTGGAACCTTTCACACGATATACCATCCCCCCAGTCCGGTGAAAAGAAGCACTTCTCCTAGTGGAAAGGGCCCCAAGCTTCGCTGAGTGCGTCGTAGTTCTCCTAATACATGGGAACACAGCTCACCTGGCGCCTTAGGCACGGACCCATGTTTCGGGCCGGAAAGCCCCTGCGGGGCTTTCGCCCAAAACAAACAAACAAGCAAACTAACAAACGCATCCAATGAAGTCCCATCACATTGTAGTTTCATTAGAAAGAGGATACCGAGTCCGTAGATCGAAACCTAGAAAGTAGGATGAGTTTGTACAAATACAAACAAAGACACCAAGCTACAAAAAGCACATAGATCTGTTTCCATCCAAGGACGTCCATGCCAAGCTGCGAACTGTGTTTGAGTGTTTTGAGATGCTTTCCTGTTTTCGTATCCCAGATTTTTACAGTGTTCTCCTCATATCCCCCTGTGGCGAGTTTTGATGAGTCAGGCGAGTACATCACCGTATTCACCCGGGCGTGACTGGTTTCGATTTTCAGAACAGTTTTGCCCCTCTTGACCTCCCAGATTCTTGCCGTCCCATCCCAGGATCCACTTGCCATTCGTTTATCATCTGCACTCCAGCACAATGATTGCACAGTATGGGTGTGCCCTGTCCATCTGGCAATGACCTTCCTCATCTCGACATCCCACAACCTCACTTTCCCATCATAGTCTCCGCTTGCAATCGTTTTGCCGTTTGGAGACAATGACATGGATCGAAATACTATGTTATCCTCGTCTCGCCAGTCCTCACCTATCTGCGCGCCACTCTCTAGGTCCCATAGTCGGAGTGAGCCGTCCGACGAACATGTGATGATGTGTCGTCCATCAGGTAAGTGCACAGCACTGTTGACCTGTCTTGCATGACCTTGCATCGTGTGGCGTGGCGTGACCACTGCCGTCGTACTGGTGGATGATGACATGGTCGGCGCTTGGGTGATCAAATAAGGTAGATCGTGTACGCGAGAGAAGTCTACAGGGATCTTGGACTCAGATCAGGTTATCTGACAATGGCAATGATTGTTGGTGAATCCAGGGGCTTATCTCCTTCCAATTTAATGCTCATCAGAACCACACAGGCCATTACTCACGAGATAGTCTACTTACAAAATTTAATATCCAATCCTCCCCCACAAAACAGCTTTGGACGACGAGTTCAGGTCCTGCTAAATTCAATAAGATGCAACAAATCTTCGTGGGTATCTGAAGTCTCTGGTAAGCGAGTCGTCAGCTTCAACCGGCAGAAGAACTTGGGGTATCACTCACGGGAAGCACCTTTCAGACGACCCCAGCGCGCAATGACCAGAAATCAGTGGGTGTCGGTTGGGAGTTGAGGAAATTGGGCAGTTGTTCGTTCCCACAGTTTCATGGCTGCGTGGACGAAGCGCTCAGGTGTCACGGCAACAAGCGGACCCCTAACGAGGGCATTGATCTCGCAGCAGGTCTACCGTTCTGGTGGTTCAGGCACTTTCTGGGTAGTCAATGACGCAGTCGCAAAACTCATCGTCAAGGCCCTTTACGAGAACATGTTCAAGGATTCGAAGAATGGTAGTGCCATGGACTGCACGAAGGTAGCCTGGGCTCACGCTGTGAAGACAAAAGTGCCGCTCGAGCAGAGGACGGGTTTCATCCATATAGATGTGTAGTTCTGCACTGTATTCCTGTCGTCTGGTACATACTCACAAGTTGTTGATCTGTGATTTCTCATTCTGTTGTTTCTAGAAATGACCCTGACTCGGATACGGTGTGCTCCAGTTATCTCGTTCTTGGCATGTTTCTCCATCAGGAAAACACTCAAAATGCCATAGCCCTGGTGACAGCTATATAGAGCTATATAGCCGCTGTAGCACTATATAGGCACCCTTCAAGCTACTGTAGTCGCAGTAGCACTATATAGGCACCCTTCAAGCTACATACAGCTATATAGTACTATATAGCCAAAGTCACCGCTACAGGAGTCAGCTGGAGAAATATTTGCTACAGGTCACTCCAGGCAGCTACAGCGCTCGTGTGATATTAACCTGTCTACAAACTACTTATGACAGACACACCGAACATCTCGCCATCAATGAACTCGTTAAAATAAAAATCACTTGCCACCTCATATCCGTTTCCACTTCTCAACCTCGCATCCACTGAATGGCCCATCTTTGGTATTAGGTGGCACGGTCACACCATTTCGTCGACATGGATTACTGCCGTATTGCGGCGGAGTTGGCATGTCGAGCGGGAGACCTGTCGCATTTGAGAGGGGGGATCTGGAGGTCTGAATGGCGTAAACCATTCGATATAAGCGAGGGTCCTGTTGTAAGTGCCGAATTAATGAGGGAGGGAGAATATAGTGCGAACCTGAGCGACTTGCACACCTGCAGGAGATCACGCATTAGATATCATGATCCTCGAGCACCCAGAAACATCTTACCATCAAGAGTGCGCAAGCGTGAAGACTGAGGCCTGTCTGATATAAGTGCCATATCAAAACAAGCCGGATGACCAGGATTCCGCCCTGATGCAGCAACTTCAGGCGTTGCTCTAACGTGCCACCGTTTAGGTGTATCGCTGACTCGTCGATCCGGCGGCGCTATGATGACCACATGACGATAAACGTCAAAGCGGTCATAAAGGCTAGGTATGATGGTGTTGTGCGGGAGGTTCTTGCGAAGGAAAGTTTGGAGAGCAGTGAGGAAATCAGTGGCGCCATAGGCTGTCATAATCCTTGCAACAGTTTGGTGAGGATATGCTGGAACCTTCGCAATGATGTGCCGGGTCACTTGAACTTCTTCGGCAGCGGCCAATGGCGATATCAGTGCTGTGTTAGACTTGGGAGTCTGTTTCTTCAGACTCGGAGTCTGAGTCTGAGTCAAATGTATGATGCTCTCCATGACCTGCCAAGAGAGGTTGTTGCGATATCCAATCGAGGTACGCACCACGCAAAAACACAGCTTCCTGCCACTGAAGCCACAAAGCCATTTGTTCCTTGTAATCACGTTTGTTACTTGCACAGTAAGCGTCCTTCGCGAAGTCGATATGCAAGCGTTCGGGAAGCTCAGTATTAAAGCCATCAGTGGCACCAAACAATGTGATTGAATCAACATAGTGAGTTAATTGGTGTAACTTCGGTATGTTGAAATGCTGTCAAATGGCGAGTTCCTGCAGGACATCTTTGTTGGCATGAAAGACTCCCAGGGCAGTCTGTAGGGCTTTGAGCATGTCCATGGTGTGAGTTTGCAGCTGCGCGTAATAGGAAAAGTCAATAATTGAACGCGCAACTACCAAGACACGGCTGACAGGCCACAACATCAACAAACATGGTCTTCAAAGAGTCGTCAAACACGGACCTAGGCACCGCTCCAGTGAGTAACCCAACAAACACTCGTTGCATTTCTTTATGCTCAGTTCCGGTCCATTGTTTAACAGCCGATATACCTTTCTTGAAGTGACGGAGCCCCGGATAATCCGGCATCGCCTTAAATCGCGCGTCCATCTCTTCCTCGCCGACAATGTCAACACACCACTTCACAAGATGGTCCTTGAATACTCCTTTGTGGAGTTGATGCAAAAGATCGGGAGTGAATGCCAGGAAGATGTTGGAATGAGGCAAATTGGCCCAGAAAGGTTTATAAATGGCACGTAGACCGTTTTCCTCAAATTCCAGAGGATGCTGACCTAACTTACGCCTTTCCAGAGTATCTTTCATTGACTCTGGGTCACAATTCACAGAGGTGAGTCCATCACCTCGCTCATTTGCTGATACCAGACACTTTGGACAGCGATTCTCCTTGGAACAAGATACCAAGCACTGCTCCGGGAAATCGGCGACATACGCAGCCAGTATGGGGTGGACACGCCGAATCTGCGAGTCCGCACAGACCATTTCAACACCGTCTCGTCCTGCGGCTATGAGAGGGTGGAGGAGTAGACTCATGCAATGATGAAACAGCCTGTATCTGGCCAGGGAGTGTGCATCCGAGGTGAAGCAGTCCAACTTTCCTGCAGGTAAGTAACCGATGAGGACAGTTGCTCGTGCTGATGCTTGATGCCTTTTTGCTTTAGATATGTTGCCGATAGACATGTACACCGGCCATGCAGACTTGTCCCCTCGGAACTGCGACAAGCAGGTCTTGTCTGACGATAGAATAATTGGTGCTATAGTCGCACCTTTGGGCAAGGCTTTCTGGATACAAGGTCAGTCCATTTTTGTATTGTTCCCTCTTAAATTTCTTACTTGTGTCTCACCCCACCAGTCTGCCGTCCACATCTCATTGATCACTCTGTGTTGCCCCACAGCATCTGCATATGCTCTGGCAGGTGAGTACACAATATCCTCCTTGAACAAAGGGTTGCCGATAAGCTCTTTGACACACTCCAAAGGATCACGGCTCCAAAGTTCGACGTCCTCTTGCAATGGTACCCCGTTCTCATCATCATGGTTACCGCCCACGGTAACCTTCCTGCAGCTCCAATCTGGTCCATGCGGTAGTTGGTCAACCCTCTGCAAGAACGAGCGGTTGTTATGAAAGGAGACTTTAGTGCGATTTTGTGTCTGGTCACCATGTCAATATTGTGAGTTTAGTCAACTTTTTCAATGTACTATTGGTAACTTCAAGAACTCATCAGTCTGGTTCTGACCAAGGTTTTTTACGAGCCACTGGGCCAAATCCCATTCTTCGCTGGTGAGTTATATATATTTAGTTCCCCTTGCCACCAGCACATTCGAACACTTACGCATCTTCAAAAGGTGACCATGTTTCCTCGCCCTCTTCCTCTTGATATCTTCTACATCTTTCAAATTTTGTCTCCCCGCCACGCAGAGCCCAGCCCGCATCCAGTTGAGGTTCCAAATAATGCCAGGAGGAACTACCGTCCTCGTCCTCGACATCCTCGACGGTGACACGACGACTTTTGTTAGGAGCAGGGTTATTGTCCATATCGGCAGATGGGTGGGCATGAACATGGCCTGCATCATTGTGGGAGAAGTCGACAGGTGCTTCTTGTGCGTCTAAATTCCCAGCCTCGTTATCCTCAATCATTGTTACCCACTGACGTCGACATTCAGGATGGCTTGTGATGTGTCTCTTGAGACCTCCATGTGTGGTTATTACCTTTCCACAGAACACACAGGAAGGCATGGTTCGTCCGTTGTTACCATAACTCGCCCATACACTCACAAGCACCCATTTTTTCAGGAACATTTCATTTCAACGCCACGACATGCGATTGTAGAGTTCACGCATCGCATGTCTTCTCTTTGGCTCGTTTCAACAATTTCTAACTTTCTCCCTTTGCAAATGTAGAATTCACGCATCGCATGTCTTCTCTTTGGCTCGTTTCAACAATTTCTAACTTTCTCCCTTTGCAAATGTAGAGTTCACGCATCGCATGTCTTCTCTTTTACCTTTTTTTCTTCTTAGCTTTTCCTTCTTGGCCCTGGTTACTACTACCACCATCCTTTCTATTTCTACCACCATCCTTTCTATTTGGTTTTCTATCTTTCTCCCTTCGCAAATGTAGAGTTCACGCATTGCATGTCTTCTCTTTGGCTTGTTTCGACGATTTCTCTCGTCCTTGTCTTGTCTATTTCTCCCTTTGCAAATGTAGAGCTCACGCATTCTTTGGCTTGTTTTTCTTCTTGGCCTTGGTTACTACTGCCATCATCTCCATTCATTCCGGTGCGGCACCTTTCATTCCCGACTGACAATTGACATAACTGACTAAACTAGGGTAGTGATACCATGAGCCGCAAGTAGGAGTTCCAACAGTTGGACTTTTCTCGCCTCTTCGCACCGCTTCTTCTCTGCACTCCAACGCTGTGTTATCATCTCCCGCAAAAATGCTTGGTGAGTTACTGGGTCCTGGATGCGTTCTAGGAGCTGAACTTTACACGTCTCTTCACAGTGCCTTATCTCTGCATCCCAGCGTTCCAATATAAGTGTTCGAATGTAAGTTTGAGATGCTTGTATCGGTCCTGGTGTTTGACGAAACGGTGGCAATGGAAACAGAATCTCAAGAGGGGGCGGTCCCTCCCTAGCCTTAGCCTTAACCTGGCCTGGAGCACAAACGACCTGAAAAGGTCGGCTCGGAGGAGGTATGAGGTCAGTGTTCAATGGTAAGGAGGCTGGACTGAAACATTGTTTAGCATGAGGCCAATGTTGGATCTGCCGGCGAAGCAACTTACTGAGTGCTCATTTTGGGTAGGAGTTGAACGAAAAGCTGTTCCGCATCCCTTACTTATGCTGTTGTGTTGACACCGCTTGGACAGATGAAAAATTTACATTCAAATCAACAAAACTCTAAAATTTGTTTGTTGATTGCACGCCACCCCAGTGTTTATAAAGGGTACGTCTGTCTATGTTGTCGCCATTGCTACTTACCCTTAATTATGCCTGCAAAAGCAAGCTCAAAGAAGGCTTCTAAAAAGTCTATTTCCAAGGCTCAGGATGAGCTATGTGCTGAGATGGAATCGACTGCGGGACGCACCGCAAGTGGTCGCAAACGCCGACCGACTGAAAGAGAGACCTACAGATGTAAGTACAATGCAGCAAGTCGATGTTCTAATACGACTGACTCCCTTTTGCTCAACAGTACTAGAAGCTCGTCAAGGCGAAAACCGCCAACATGACTTCAATGCAACAATGGAGAAACACAAATTAAAGGTACTGCGTGCTGCATACCAAAAAAATCCGGAGGAGTTCCACGACGAGCCTGCGGAGCTCCTCAGTGATATGGACATCGAAGAAGAAAAAATGGTACATGTCTCATTTTTGCAGTGCTGCTTCGCTCACTATGTCATTGTAGTTCTTGCATCGCTATGTACCTACAAAGGTAACTAAGCCGCAGGCGCTCATGTACAGTACGAGCAAAACTCCTCCCGCTGTCTTGGCCCCAAAGTCTTTCAGTAAGGACCGCTTCAGCACTGCCTCAGCTCCAACACCCATCAGTAAGTCTCCCAAAGGTACTGTGTCTTAGGTTATACAGTATGACTGCAATACTAACACGGCACTTTTGTCAGCTTCTGCAATTGTCACGTCCTCCAGTGAGGATGGCGAGCATGCTGATGACAACGAGGATGAACACAAATTGACCGACATTGAATCTGTTTGCAGTGCTCATCACACTGGAGACCTTCGCCACAAAGCAGTGGTCGATGATATTTCACCACGGGTTGTCAGGACCAAGCACCAACTGCAGGACAGTGACGAAGAAACCAAGCCGCTAAAATTCCATAAAGCTTTGGACAGATCACACCAACGATTAAAGGCCGGCGATTTCGATAAGGTCACACAGGATTTGCTGGCCATTGCCGTGTCTATCTATCGCTGTCTAGTCGTGACACGGGAACCTTTTCCTCAGACTCTTATCAGCGAGACACTACTAGCCAAGGAGGCCTGGCGAGAGGCATCTAAATTGGCAGGGCTTACGATTCAACTAACTCCTTCGTTGGTCAAATTGGTAAGGAGTCACTTGGTAATGTCCACATGCTTATCCTATTGATGATATATATTATCTAGATGACGAGGCGCACTTCACAAGTGCGCGGGGAGCTCAAAAGTAAGATGCGCACACTTACAGCATCATTCTTTGGCTTCCGCACAAGCCAATCTATAGCGGCTATGACACACAATCGCGACCTAGCTGAATCTCTGAAGGATGGGACGTGTTTCGTTTTCAAGGTGCGTAGCTGATTCTGACATGGCCTGTTGTCAGTTGATCTGACTGGCAGAGTGATAGGACTGGGAGAAGAGAAGCGGGATTTACAAGACTGGGTTGATACAGTCAGTGGTGAACGACATGTGGTTTGCGAACCGCAATGATGAGGGTGTGATTTACAATAAATATTTCGACCCTTTACCAGTTGAACTTCTTGCACTTATTCTCACAGCGGTGTGTGGCTTCAGATGTTGATGCTGTAGCATAGTAGCTACATAACTCCTGCGGTCTGACAGATTGAATGTTGCCTTCACGAGTGGATAACCGGGGTGAAGGAAGACATAAAATTCTTGTCAACAGCTTATACTCCGGCCTACCTGGTCCATCTCAGCTCATTACAGCGGTTTGACGAGTGCACCTCACATTACAAACTACTCAAGAAAATTGGTGTCGATATCCTTGACGTTGCTTGGTATGTTGGTGGCCACTTGCATTGATTATCCTGCAAACTAATGCAGATGGCAAGGTTCCATGCTGGGGTGAATTCACTGGCAGCACACGCAACTTCCGTTGGCTTCACAGATGAGATATTTGACGACGCGATTCAAGAGTTTGAAGCTGAGGCTAGAGAAGCCCGAGAGGAGCGCCAGGGAAGTGTGCCACCGGGTAGTCTTTGATGCTGCTCCTTGTAGTACTGTACAGATACTGTCTGTTATACTGTAATTCTATCCTGTTTCGTCGATTTCAGCTGGTAGCGTGGATTGGCACCTGTAGCTCAAAAAAGCGAAGCTAGTAAGTCCTACCAGTGCTAGCTATTGCACTGTGTAGCTGCCTGTAGCTTGCTACGACGAGCTACCAGTGACTCTCATAGCGCTATATATTGACCTGTGTGGCTATATAGCCGCATGTAGAAGGGACTTGACAAACGGGACTACAGGTACTACAGCGACTATATAGCCACCTGTAGTCACATGTTATTTTCCTGATGTCGTGTTATTTCAAATTAGAATCGTTTGCAGCTTCGTCTTCTGCTTCAGTACATAGTACGAGCACAGTCAAGCCCATTCGCGCGCAAGTCATGTCATTGTGAAGAAACTAGGCAATGCTTTTAGGTTTACATGAAACCTTGTCTTGAGTCATGACTCTACCGTACCCCAATGATGCATCAAGCTTTACTTGTTCCTGAAGTCATCCTGGAGATATTCGCCTATGTGAACACAATACCATCTACTCAAACATCGACCCAGAAATTGTTTGCAGGGCTTGCAAGGACATGCAAAATCTTCTATGAGCCTGCGATGGATTTGTTGTGGGTTGAAATCCATGAGTTAGAACCACTGCTAGGTTGTGTAGCGAGGCTACATCCACTGATATATCATCATAGTCGTACAAGGGTCAGTGCACGACTTTATTACGCTTTGTTTGTTTGTTTTCGGCTCACCGAGCGTCTACATAATATTAATAGTGGAACGAGCCCTGGGCGAAAGATGTCGAGCCATTATCTGCCCATGAGGTCCATCAATTTCTGCGTCACTCCTCCCGTATATGCACATTGGACATAAAATCCGAACATCCACACCTTCTCTCTGTCATCCCTGCCGAGGCATGCATATTTCCAAAGCTGAAGTCATTAAGTCTTTCCACCACATATTTGAACCACTTTCTGCCTCACATGCTGCACCGATGTCATCTATTGAGCGTCGACGAGGGTCTGCAATCTTTTGTGACACGTTGCATTGCTCTGGAGCATCTACGCATCTACACTCCTGAAATATGCGATGGCGACAGCACAGCAGATGAGCTGTCCCCGCTATCTGATAGGATTCATTGGTGCACGCAGCTTGTAACTCTGGCTTGTCCAATGCTCGACTGGGCAACATGGAAGCACCTCTCCTCCCTCCCTACTCTTCTCAAATTGAGAATTGAGCAAGGATGTAATGACCCTTCTTCGTTGTCAAAATGAGATATCGTGAATCTATCATTCCTTAACATCACAACCCTTTTTTTTCAAGAGCTCTACGATCCTAAAGATATCATCACAGTCATGCAACACTCGCAATTTCCCTCGCTGAAAGAGTTCGCGTTTGAAGCCAACTATTTCTTTTCAGAACAGGCCGAGCAACTCTTTCATGCTCTGTCCCACTGTCGGACTCTAGAAGAAATCTCCATTTGTTCTTATGATGACGAATTCATGGGAAACGACGGATCTTTGACACCAATTCCGCATTTCCTTTGCTTCACACAGCTCCGAACCCTGAAGCTCATGTTGAATAATTTTCACATCTACCTGGACAATGACATGCTCTTGCAAGCTATGTCTAGTTGGCCGCACATCTGCACCCTGGAAATTGATGACTCTGCTTTTTCTTCCGAAGTCACCCTCCGTGGATTATTCACAGTGCTCGGTCTATGTCCACAATTGCATACACTACAAGTTCCAATCAAGATTGCAACTATCGACATCGATCCTGATGCTGAGCCAATACAACATACCTCCCTACGATCATTGGATTTGGAGTCATCCGAGTTTCAAATAGCGGATGCTGAAATTATCGCTCGCATCATTTCCGCCTGGCTCCCTTGTATCGACCAAGTTCAAAACCTATATAGTTTAAGTTGGGTTGAAGTCAACAGGCATCTTAGATCTTTGAGAGTGGCTACTGCGCCGCATGTCGTGGGAGCCTCCTAGAATATTTGGGTTTGGAATACATTCACGAATGTTGTTACATACCTTCGAGTTCTTTCATTCATTCGTTATCGTTGTCGTCTCTGTTGACTGTAGTTATGAATGGCTGTACTAGTACTTCTGCATAATCGCCAACAACTCACTGGTTCAGTCCTTTTGATATCCGTATCCGTAACGGCCATCTGATCACACAACACAATATGTGCTTAATAAAATCCAACAACTACATAGGATATATCCATGCCATATGATGAGATACCATAGCCATGTCTAGCGTGCTATAAAGATAGTCTAAAAATTATATAGAAGATATACCAAGTGATAATGAACAGGGGAAATCAGAAAGAACGAATGTTCAACACAAATGTCGTGAGTGGTAGATAGAAATGATTTCAAGAACTGGAGACAACACTAGAGTACGGCAGTAGGAAGTTAGCAGTAATGACAGATGCAGGGCAAGGGGATCGTACAAAGTTGAATGCTGGACTATTACATATCACCTTTAGCACCGTCAGCATGGATCATCCTCTTAGTATAAGATCTCCAATATACCGTTCTTTCCTAGAACCTATGACACCTTCGTCGGACTGCTCGAACAAACACAGTTTAGTGTCCATCTCGACAGAGCATGAGAATTTCTCGATGTGGCGTCGCAGAATCACATACTATAGGGGTTGTTGACCTATGAACTCGGGACGTGTTACAATACTAAAAGCATGGTTGCTTGAGAAATGGCGGTTCTGCGTAGTACGTACAAATTGTATCGTAGGGTAGGTTCCAACGTTCCAGGCTTGTAGGAATGGATTGTAAGGGTGGGTTTCCCCAGGTCGTTGAACTTTGTGACGTTCAGGGAGCTAAAGAGTTCGAGGGAACGTGGCTTGGCAATCTAGTGTTCATGGATTGAGGAACGAGTTATAAGCATTGATTGAGTGGACAGTCAAGTTCTGCGCGCAATGTTAGACAGCTTTCAGGCACACGACGAAAGCGACCGACCGTGATCAAGGCCCCTTGACACGAGTGTTATATGGCAGGATGGTGGTGTCAACCACAAGCGACAGGCTGGTCTATGCCGTATTAAGCACTTGTTGGCAGGCTTCGTAGCCGCAATAGGGATGCAAGTCGTTATCTTTGAAACACCTGTGACTCACTCTACGGCTTCTACCATATGCTTGCCAGAGTTATGAGAATGAGTAAAACTGTCACCAGGTTTATCACTTACTGAGATAACATCAATACCAGATGAGTGCGGCTCCGCTCTAGTTTTGCGTTTCGAAACTTATCACGCGACATGACCAGTTGCACAGGGCTGGTCTAGATCTGGCAATCATCAGACGTCAGAGAAAAACCGGTTTGAAGTCTGCTGATAAGCGAATGAAATCTGTTTGAAGGAGGAGCCCATGCGCGTCGTGTGCCAGGAATTAGCATCACCAAAAGTCCCAAATCTAGATATGGCAAGCGCTTGCCATATCATACGACAACACTGGGGAACAGATCCATCAGACAGGCCAGGTACCACCAGATCAAATTTGTCCAGATAATGTCTGCTCCTAAAACTGACTTTCTGCTCGCTGGCCATCATCCTGCTGAATTTTCCGCCACACGCTGGCTATATCTAAGTCATGCTCACCTTTCGTTATCTAGATGTTGTAAAGCCCATAAACTGGTTTGATGCTCGATGTCGTATTGTCTGGTGGCTGCGTCTAAGTCATGCCAAACTAGATATTGCAAGACTTAGAAACTCGTTTGACTCTCAATCACCAGTCATCTCCTGAACATCCCATCATCTGTTGGCCAGCATCTAAGTCCTGCTGAACTTCCATCATCTAGGTATTGTATGAACGAGACGCGCTCAGTTGCTGAACGTTCACCTATATGCTAGTTCCTGCTGATGCCTGATCAGATCTGTCATACAATATAAGCACATATCATTCTGCTCGTACAGTAGTAGTTGAACATGTAAAAACACTCATAACCAGGGAAGTAGTACAACTTGAACTGAGGATGGTCGCAGTGCGGCAGAAAGCAAGTAGGATTAATATTGAAGATGCTGAGCAAATATGAGACACTCTGAGAGTGATAGTAATGATGTGCAACGAACGAGAGGAGGGCATAATCATGTCAAAACTGCATTGTTCATTCAGACGAGTCACTAGGCACAATAGGAGTAAGAACCAACCTGAATGCATCACTTTCTGCCCTTGCGTGTCTTCTTTGAGGTTGTGGTAGTCTTGCAAGCCTTCCTAGCACGCTTTGATGGAGCAGGCATGTCAGTCTCATCTTCAGTGAGAGGATCGTCATCTTGAAACTCCCCCAACATTCGTTTCAGAGACTCTGGGTCAATGGAACTAGGTGTCGCAGATGGAGATGCGAGGGGCGGAATTGGTGGGTCAGCAGCCTTGGATTGTCGCATAGAAGTTGGGGGCACAGCAGTGTCTTCAGCGACGGCAGCAGCTGGGGTAGCAGCTGCATTCTCGGGCAATCGTGTCTGAGTGTTAGAGGCAGTTAGTATTGGAGAATGATAGAGTAGATTCGAACCTTCTGATGCACAGCCACCATGCACATTTCGTGCTGTCTCTGCATGACAACAAGGTCATCGTCTTCATCATCCTCGGTCAAATCAATCACGATGAGGCCATGCTTGTTACCAAATACTGTTCTTCACAAAATTAGTGCGATGCCAAGGTAAGAGCAAAAATGGTACTCAACTGGTTCCACCACTGAAGCAGCGACTCTGCCCATGTTTGATCAGGTGCCTCTCTGATTGCCTTGATGAAGCGGGTGTATGCTTCATTGTACTTATAGCAACCATCGGTTTCATGCCACTTGTCGCGCGTGGCAATACTGAATCGGCTCTATGACATTTGTTAGATAGTCATTGAAATATATTAGAGCACGTACCTGGACGAATGCATAGGCAATATGTTCAGGCTCAACCTTTTCCATGCTGTGTAACTTGGCATTACATCCACGACTCGGAATAATCTCTCCATCTGGAACGAGCGCAGATGATGGAGATGTAAATATGTGACGAAAAACCTAAATACTACATGAGATGTTGTTGATAAGGTAATAGTAAGCTTACCCGTTTCAAATAATAGCCCTTTGAAAATCCCTCCTGAACATTGTCTGGGTCGAAGTCTTTTCCTGGCGGAGTACCTTCATATATAAATGCAGGCCATGCAGCGGAGTGAATCCTGATAACCCCATTCTGAAGTTTGGCTTGTACCCTGAAAGTCATCAATAAGATGATGAACAATCATAGAATTCATACGTACTTTTTAGGGTCCTCATGATATGCTTTTGCATGCTTGATAGGGCACAGCATTGCAGCGAGTTGAGGGTGGTTCACACCAAGTAATGCGCGGGATTTGTTGTCAGCGTAAATCGGAGGTTCCAGCCCCTTGTCTGAAGGGTCTGGGGCTGCATACTGCGCTACACAATTCTTAAGGTGGCTAGCGTCGTCAGAGCGTGCCTGACCCATAATGACTTGCATCTTCTTAGGTTTAGAGGTAAGATCACCAAGGGTACATCACCAGAGGCTTACCTCGGTAAGGATAGCGTGCAGCTCCGTCTGTTGTTTGACGTTTCCATGCGCAAGTATGGGGCTCCAAGTAAGATCTTTGAGTAATTTCTCATGTGTCGTTCTTGGGCATCTTTACCCCTGTAAACATGGTAGTTAGGAAGTGAAAATAATGGAATGTCTAAAGTCATACACGTAAGACAGGACTTGGTCTTGCTGCGCCTTGACATCTTCATCTTCTGAGTGACCCGACACCTTAGAAGCCTCTTCCTCTTCCATTAGCATCGCAATACGGAATGTATCAGTTAAGCTACAAAACATATCGATGGCACGAGGGATCCAGTGTGCAAAGTGCAAGCACTGTTCCCTCGCGGTGATGCTGCCTTTCCTATTGGTAAAAGGTGACGCAGTGCCTTTTGCATATCATCAAGTCAACTTACCTTTGGTTATTTACCGTGCTGCGAATATAATAGATCAGCTCAGTTAGTATACCAGGTTATTGTGCGACCACTTACTTGTTATGCTTTGCTTTAGACTTGGCCTTTGGATCTTGTGTTGGTGGCGACGAGGCATCTAAGCTGGAGGCCAACTCAGACTCAGAGCCGCTGTCCAATTCGGATGGTGTCAGTAAGCGAGTGGCCGCACTGGAAGATCTGTGAGCAGACATGAGAGAAAATGTGGGAAGACGTTTGCATCAAACGCTCACTGACCACCACACTAGTACTACTAGTAGCATTATCATAGTTGCGGTACCATCAGGTACATCATACACTTAACCATTTTTGTCCCAGGTAAGGTCGCCGCTCCTGAAACGGGATTTTTTTCAGGGAAGGGAGGTGGGGTGCTAATCCGGATCATTACCTTACAATAAAAAGTGGGGAGTGACCAGACGCTAGTTATTAAGCAATGAATCAATAAATCTATATGGATATAATTCAGCTCACCATGCTCCACATACTTTGGGATCCGACAGAGTGACGCATTACAATGCAGGGTCAATAATGACCCAAAAGAATTTCTGAAATGGAGCACAAGTCAGGCTAAGTCCCAATAATTTAAAAGCCTTACACTTGACGGAGTAAGCAAGAAACATGTCATCTGACTGTGACACCCTTAGCAACGACTCCCGCCCCAGCGACTTCAATGATGGGCTTGAGGCAATCTTAGCGAACACTGACTTATTTGAGAACCATTCAAACAGGTCTACTCCAGAAAGTCACCAGGGATGCACTAGGCATCCTGGCCATGGGCAAGGCGCTCCAGTATATTCATGTGGATGCTATAAGCATGATACGCTATCCGGAGGGTTCAAACCTGATGACTGGCCTCCTAACACAGCACGAACAACCAGAGCCAGTATGTATCTATGGATTATAGTTAGCTGCTTTGACGACTCCGATTTCAGCAGCTAGAAGCTCCAAGTCAAGATGGTCTTGAAGACGCTGATGAATCTCATCGAAAGCGAAAAAGATCTGAAGATAATGGTGTGAGTGTGCTGGCTCAATTTTTCAGCCGATGCACTCACAACTTACATGCAGACCCCATGCAACTTAGGCCGTGACGTTACTAACGCACGAGCAACGTCAGTACCTATCATCGAACTTCCGCCTGAGAAACGCAGGAAGATCGGAATATTTGAAGGCAGATTGGTGGCGAAGGTCATGCAGGAAGTTGTGGGAGTGCATGAGGCTATGAGTAGGATCGAAACAATCATCAACAGGCAAAATGAAGTTCTTCATGAAATCTGTAACGCTATTGAAAACCATGGGATGTGAATTGTTGTATATAAACTCACCGTACTAGTGTAACAACAATCAGTATTTTAACGAAGGTGCATGCTGTTGGGCTGATAACAATGGGTAATGTCGAAGATACAATCCTCAAATATTTTCGAGGCCTGGCCAGTGGATGAGCGTGACAGAAACGCCCTTGAAGAAGTTCTTCAACTGCCTGAACTGCGGCAAATCTGGGCAGAGGTCCAGTGCATGAAGGTCGTTCTGCTTGAGAACAGCAAGAGCGGCGGTCTGAAACCTGCCAGCCTGTGGATGAGCGTGACAGAAACGCCCTTGAAGAAGTTCTTCACCTGCCTGAACTGCGGCAAATCTGGGCAGAGGTCCAGTGCATGAACATTGTTCTGCTTGAGAACAGCAAGAGCGGCGGTCTGAAAGCTACCCTGCTTGAACCTGAGATTTAGATTTACATGAGTGTTAAGTGAGACAGGCTTGCTTACATGACCGCTGTCGACACATCAATGTTCTTTCCAATGGTAGGGTGAACACTCCTGATAATTGTATGTTGGTCAAATGTGTGTCGCCACAGAGATCCTGAGCTTACTGGAAGTATCCGTGCCACAGTTCTAAACCTTCACCCAGGGTCTGTATCCCGGCATCTAATCTCTTACGAGTTCTTGAAGGTAAGGGGCGCCTGTAATGATCTTCTTGAACGTCCGGAGCATCTGGTCCTGCATGTCTTTGGATCTTGTCACTGTTAGCAGTAAATAAACACAAAAATATCACTTACATGTTAGCTAAGAGAGTACTGTGTGTCGTCTGCATTAGAATCATTGTCCAAGTGAGCATGTGCATCCTCGATGATAGGTGCAATGCGAAAGACATCTTTTGTATGGCTAATATGCAATATTAGTCAATATATGCGTGCATATAGGTGAAAAAAACTTACGATCATGGACATTTAGTAGTCCAGACAGTTGCTTTCGTCAGGCCAGGGTCGGCCCGTTCTACTTGCACCTGAGCAGATGGCACCCGTTGTGCAGGAGTGATAAACGGTCCGCTAAGACTCAAACTCAATTGATTAGAACAGACGGGACGGACGGGACAGGCCGGCATGGACGGACGGACGCTGATTCCCTCATTATTTGTACATGTTGACGCATTTACTGCTTGACCGGCATTTGCCGGCGGACTTCTGAAAAGTCACATGCAACATTTCGGACTTCGTCAGAAACTCCATCCTCGACATCTACAATTCTTTGTTGGCGGCGGCGGCCTCCTCCTCCTGCTTGCGCGTCTCTTCGGCTTTTGCAGCCTCTTCCACCTCTCCGAGTATGCAGGAGCTCGTCTTCGAGCTGTTTCCTGTGGGCTGAGGGACAGAGCAGGGCGCTGGATATTGTAGTATCGGTGAGCGTCCTTTCTTTTCGGTTTGCTTAAACTCCCCTCCCTATGAAGCCCGGTATGGCCCGTCCCCGCCCCGAGGCTGAGTAGTGGAGCGCTGCTTCCCCTTCCACCACATCCACCTATTTTGACCGTTTTCTTTCTTTCTTGCTCACTCTCTATCTAGATTACGTCCTGACCAGCGACTGCTGCTACCCAAGGTCGCGAGGTGAGATCGTCCCTTCAATTCATCTGCATCACCAACACTAACGTCGTCCTGTCCCTCAGTGTCATTTCAACGCCGACGCTCCGTTCAAATCCAGGTCGGATTTGCTCCGTGCATTCAAGCCTTCCTGCCATTCCTGTATCCCGCCCTCAAAGCACACGAAGATACCCGGTGAGTTTTTTTTTATTCTTATTTTTATTATATTTGCACTTCACTTCCTGGTCCAACACGCCTCTAGGAGGCGACTCTGAGCATTTAAGCCTGACAGTTTTTAACTTTTATCATATCGATTCCTACTACCTACTATGTGTACTGACTTCATTTCTTGTACTAGGCTATCTATCTTATTTCCGGCCTGACTTCTGGCCGACTTCCACTGGCAAGGCCCTTCGTCGCATCTCATAAGGCGCTGCTTCCGTCCGCACCAAGGGCGAGGCAGGCACAGGTAACGTTGTTGAGGCGGTCCGCCACCAGCGATCGGTCATGAGTGAGATCCGAAAGGCTAGCATTATGAACGCCGCTGGGGGTATTGCCACATTGAGAGCAAAGTGCTAAATATTATTTATCTTGGCTGACGCTTCCATACGATATATATATTTAATATTAATATTATCAGCTTTGATCCGACCCAGGACTAACATTGAATCTTATTCAATAGCTCCGAGTGGGCCGAAGTTCCTCAGCCGCTGTCCGAGTCGCATCGCTCCGAGTCTGAGCCTTTCAACTCTTCGGTCAAGATGGAGCAGCCCTGCCTTGCCTGTGGTAAGACCTTTCACACACAAAGATCGCTCTCTGGGCATCGTTCCCGCTGCTTGCAGAACAAAGCTCTGAAGCTCTCGGACATTTTACACTGTGCCATCAAACGGCACAAGTCTAACGATGGAAGGAGGTCAAAACGGCCTTGGATTGAACAGGAGGAGGTGATGCAGGAAGCGAGGGATGGTGAAGCAAGGGCAATGGATGATAGTGGGATGGATGTGGATGATGATACAGCCGTGGTAGATCAGGTATGTTTTGTCTGGATCGTTAGAGCCAAATCTTACAATGCACTTACCAATTCCAGAATATTGGTGATCCATCAAATGTACCTCCAGCCCCTACGATCACATCAAAACGTTCTGGACGCACTATTCGCATGCCACGTCGATTCGTTGACTATCTTCCGGGCACACGTACACACCTTGCACACATACCTTCAATTGTTCAACAGCGACATGCAGGCATGTCGGGTAATGAGAACGAAGCTCCCCAAAGCTGCATTGCTTCGTCACCCCAGCCGTCACCACCACCCTTTGATCTACCTGATCCTCCCCAGCCTATACCCTTCCAAACACAACCAGATATGTTCGGTCTGTACAGCATATATCCAATGCGCCCCACTCTGGCCCCAGAAGCTAACTGCACACTAGAGGGCGTCACAGATGCTCTGACCCTTGAGGGTGCATGTGCTACCCCTCACAGAGTGCACCCAGGAGTCTCCTCCCCCGAAATCAGTGATGATGATCTGTTTGGAGCATTCACAAATCTGTCATCAGCCCTCTTGATGGCCTGGCACTATTCTGGCAGTAATGCAAAATCAGCAACTGAACTCAATCGCCTTGCTGAGTTCCTTCGTGATCCCAGTTTTAAGCAGGCTGACTTAGTTGGTTTCAATCACACACGCGAGAGCAAACGGCTAGACGATTACCTTGATGGTAGATCCAATCCCTTCCACGAACATTACGGCTGGCAAAGGTCTACTGTCAAGATCCGCTTACCCAACGAGAAGGCTAAGTTCCCATCAGAGACCGACACTCCTGAGCTCGCAATCCCTGGCGTTTACCACCGTTCTCTAGTTGATATCATCACGCGCGTGTTCGAGGATGATGTGTCACTGCATTTCAACATGACTCCATTCCGCCAGTACTGGAATACCCCAGATAATCGAACACTGGAAGTTTTCTCTGAATCCTATGCCTCCCCTGAAATGGTGAACGCTTAAAAAGAACTGAATGCTCTTCCCCGAGATCCTGATGACAAACTCGAGCGTGTCATTGCCTCACTAATGGTCTGGTCAGACGCCACCCACTTAGCAAGCTTTGGAGACGCATCTCTCTGGCCACTTTACTTATTCTTCGGTAATCAGTCCAAATATACACGAGGAAAGCCTATGGCTCGTGCGTGTCACCACTTGGCATATATTCCCAATGTATGTATACATCTCTTTACAAACATATTTTACTGAACCTACCTGCAGCTGCCACATAATTTACAAGACGTTTATGTGGATATATTTGGTGAACCAGCATCAAGTAGCACGTTCACGCACCTCAAACGCGAGTTGGTTCACGCAATTTGGGAGTTAATTCTTGATGGAAAGTTTGTGGAAGCATATAAGCACGGTATTGTTATTCACTGTAGTGATGGGATTACACGAAGGGTATTCCCTCAGTTTTTCTCATACTCCGCAGATTATCCAGAAAAGTGAGTCCTACCTGACATTACTTGGCTGATATTGATGCATTACTCGAGGATACTGCTCACTAGTATCAAATTTTTGGGGCAGCGTCCATGCCCTCGCTGCCTTGTTAAGAAGACCGACATTCATATGATGGGAATGGTACTAGACATGAGGCGCCGGGTCACACAGGAGCGCACTGATAGCCTACGACGACGGCAACGAGTGGAAGAGGCTCGGAAATTGATCTTCGAAATTGGAGCTCCAGTGGACGGCAGTCGTGTCAAGGCGATTCTTAACGAAGAATCATACGTGCCAATTCGTGTAAGTGCTACTATATGCCTATTAACATTCACACTGACTGATAATTATCATTAGAACACATTTTCTGCACGACTAGCAGACCATGGCATCGACATGTTTTCACTGTTTGTGATTGACCAACTGCATGAGTTCGAGATCGGCGCTTGGAAAGCACTTTTCACGCACCTGATGTGAATCTTGCATGCAGCTGGAGGAATGGCAGTGCAGAAGCTAAATGAACGGTAAGTCATTTTTTGATGTGGTGCATCGGTGCCAAAGGCACTCGCCCACTTGCAGATTATGTATGCTAATATCCTTTCTAGATACAGAGGAGTCCCTACATTTGGTAGAGGAACAATTCGCCGCTTTCACCATAACGCTTCAGCCATGAAAAAATTGGCCGCTCGAGACTTCGAGGATCTTCTGCAGGTCAGTAGCCATACCATTGATATCGCGTATCATCTGAATTTTCTGTCAGTGTGCTATGGCTGTATTTGAGAATCTATTGCCCGAGCCTCACAATACCATAATCCTTGACCTTCTCTTTGACCTAGCGTCATGGCACGCATATGCGAAGCTTCGGATGCATACCACCGACACACTGGATTTTTTCGATATTGCCACCGTCATACTTGGTCAATCCGTTCGCAAGTTCTACAAGACTACATGCAATTACTACTTCACAACTGAACTTCCTGACGAGTATGCAGCACGAAGTCGTCGAGAGGCTGCATTAGCTGCGAAACAAAATGTAATGTCCACCGCTCCAGGGAAGAGAAAGGCTGGACCAAAGTACAAGTCCCTCAATATCTCAACATATAAATTTCATGCGCTAGGAGATTATGCTAACACAATTAGGCAAAGGGGCACGACGGACAATTATACTACACAGCCAGTATGTTTCATATTGATTATCTAGTATCATTCTCTTATATCCCTGCTTAGGGCGAACTTGAGCATCGACATGTCAAGAGATGGTACCCAAGGACATCAAAGAACAAGAAGACCATGGTTGCAACGATGACACGCCTGGAAGCGCGTGAACGACTTGTTGCAAAGGTGCTAAATCAACGTCAGAAGACCCTGGCATCTGTAATGCAGCAAGAAGCGCGCAAACGCACATCACCCTCAGCACACTATCACATATCAAAGTATCCGAAATGCTCACATGATATATTTGCATGGGTTGGTGAGCATGACGACCCGGCAATCAAGGTGAGTACCCAAAGTATTTTCACATCCCCTACTAACTTCATGGCCTTGTAGGACTTCATTCCACGTCTTAAGGATCACTTACTGGCACGACTCCGTGGCATAGATTACTCTGGTGACGAGCACAATTTCTCTGATGAGGACAGGAATCAGGTGATCATTGTCAACAACCAACTCCGCGAGCACAGCATACTGCGGATCAACTATACAACTTATGATATGCGAAGAGAGCAAGACTCAATCAATCCTCGAACACATGCGGATGTCCTGATGCTCTCGCATGAGAACGACAATGACCGACACCCTTATTGGTATGCCCGCGTCGTCAAGATTTTTGATCTTGATGTCTGGTATCGTGCTCAGGGTGCCACCAGCGTATGGGCCCCAACTCGTATGAATGTGCTTTTTGTTCGTTGGTTCGGGCGTGACATTGAATACAAAGCTGGGTGGTCAGCCAAACGACTCTACCGCATTGGATTCTTCAAGCATGATGACCCTGAAGGCTTCGGTTTTGTAGACCCTGACCAAGTAATTCGGGGTGTACATCTGATTCCTGGATTTGAACACGGACACACTGACACTCGGCTTGGGTGTTACGCACTCAAATAGATCTGTTATGCGGAGCCCTAAGAGGGGCGTCGTCCGCTAATGTTCGTGACGTAACCGGAAGGGTCCGGTGTAGCGACTGAGACTGGCGACGTTGAGTCGGCAGATATCAGAGACGCGCGTGTCACGTGACTTCTAAGACGGGTGTCTTCAAAGTCACTGACGTTCTCAAAGTAAGGACAGTCTTGTCCAAACGATGAGGTAGTCGATCGAGGTAGACTTAGGCACGATGAGCACCTAAGAAAAGATACTAGAGACTGAAGCTGAGGGGGCTTCAGAAGGAAGTATGTTCGAGGGAAGATTGAGTAGATTCAAGTTAGGGAATCTAGTACAGAGTGATCGACTACTTATACTAAGTGGAAAGGGTTAAGGGCAAGGCTACCGTACTGTAGGTAAGGGCAAAGGGGAAACGGAAAGGGTATAGGTACGCTGGTAGCAGAGCCTGATTAGTGATGTAAGGTCGAATGCGGAATGAGACCGAGAAACGTTGGAACGAGCCAACGGTAAATGATACAATGTGCAGCATGCACGAGTCAAAGGAAAGATAAGACAAGATAAGGAAAGCCACATTGGTGGCACGAGTCAGGACGAGTCATAGCCCAAAGGCACGTGCGCACGTTGGTGCGATAGGAGGGGGACGAGGGACAGGAACGGTCCCGAGGATCCGGTCAACGGATAGTCGGTAGAGAAGTATGAGCCGGAGGCATATGAGGGCGAGGACGAAGGGAAAATGATAGGGGGGCCATGTAGCCAATGTTACTTGTAACATTGGGCCTTTGTTTGGATGTGCTACGGATGATGACAATACAGACTTCAAGTATTTCTACGTGAATCAGTATGTATTCTCTATATATTGATATCACTCTGCTAATACGTCTACCCAGTTTCGTTGACCGCGATATGTTCATGCGCTTCCGAGGAGGTGGTGTTGGTCACAAAGTAACACGAGAGTGGGATGAGTTTTTGCGGAACGACGGTGCTGTGCCATCACATGAGGAAGAAGACGTTCAGCTTGACCCGGAAGAGTCTGACATGGAGGATGAAGCTGTGGATGATCATGACAGTGATGGGAGCGCACATGAAGACCCAGGCGACGATGAAGAGAATGAAGTTTGGGTTGACGAGGAGCTAGATGATGATTTTCTTGCACGTGAGGGATATGGCGCCTTATAAACTGGTGAGGATCATATCTGCTTTTCCTGTGTATCAATCCTCAACTTTCGTACCTGCATTCACAGAGTTGCTCCAATCTATACTGGCGAACTTGCTCACACCAACTTTGCTTCTCCGCACTCATGTCAGGCACTCATAGGTTTTATCCTAGCTTCTGTATCTATCCCACAATCGTCATTGCATGGCCATCAAACATAGGGTGATGTCTTGCCAGTGGGCCTAAGTTCTTGCTGCATCTGCCGAGTCACTGGTGGCCTTACATTAGCTAGCTCCAGGTATATCAGGCATCAGTCGGGCTGCAGGTGGTATAGCATAGTAGATCATAGTGCATCATTAAAATTTCATTATGACAACTGACTTATCATGTACTCGTCAGCCTGAACATTCTCCATCTATTGCATGATTCAGCCTGATTGTGAATATGAAAGTGATATTTGGTGATCTGTGCTCGCCATACATGAGCTAGACAACCACGGGACCAGAATCCCTAATCAGGTGGCGTCAGGTTTTTGGACTTTTGGTGATGTATTAGTCTTGGTCGGACAGAGGTTCACTTGACGCTACGGTTTGACGTAAGTAGTTCCCATTTCGAGAATTCAGTCTTATAATAAGTCACGCGATCGTGACAGACGCGTTTACGCGCCGTTGAACCGCGGGATCCCACCTCGGACATGCATATGGACAACATATGGATGATTCAAACTTCCGAAGGCCATCCACGCTGGACCTGTCAACGCTGGACACATGCAAAGTTTCTAGTTGCACTGGAATTCTGGGTCACTTAGCGTTACGTACGCATGTTGAAAGCGCACATGACAATCCTCAGACCTCGCCACTAGCGCTCAGTATTCAGCTGTGACTTTTATAAACAGCTGCAGTTGAACTGGTCGCATCTTTAACCCGCGCACATTGATTCATGGCCTTTTCTCGCTACCTTATCATCCTGGCACTTGTCACAGGATGCATCCTTCCTTCTGGTGTTCAGGCTCTCTGGCCCATCCCAACTACCCTCGAGACCGGCATGACTACCCTCAAAATCTCCCCCACATTCTACTTTGATGTTCAAATTGAAGGCCCGCCGTCAGATCTACGTGACGCGGTCGCGCAATCACAGCACTATCTCGAAAACGACAAACTTGGACGTCTCGTCGTAGGACGCGGCTCAAATGACACTAGCGCACTGGCTACCGCGAGGACGCTTTCAAAGTTGACGCTGTCGCTCGCGAGTGGAGTTGCTGCAGAGCCAATCTCTTCAGAAGCTGTCAAGCCCCTGGGAACCCGTAGTGAGGAGTATGCACTGATCATTCCAGCAGACGGCTCGGCTGCTACTTTGACGGCGAACTCGACGTTAGGCCTGTACAGAGGACTCACCACTTTTAATCAGCTTTTCTACTATTATGGAGGAGTAACCTATACTTTACTCGCCCCGATTTCTATCAAGGATACTCCTGCATATGTGAGCAGCTATCCCTTACACTTTGACGTCTGGTGCTGAACCCATATACGTAGCCTTTCCGGGGATTAGGACTGGATACCTCGAGAAATTACTACCCGGTCTGCGACATTCTGCGAACGTTGGACGCGATGAGCTGGGTGAAGGCGAGTGCTTTCCTGGTGTCTCGTCTTATCGTCCCTCACAAGCTATACAGATCAACACTTTCCACTGGCATATCACGGATAGTCAGAGTTTTCCACTCGAAGTCGCACAGTACCCCGAGCTCTCCATCAATGGTGCATACTCTCCTCAAGAAGTTTACACAGCGAGCGATGTCCAATACATCGTGCAGTATGCTGCTGCAGTACGTGTTTCCTTTCATCGTGATCTTTTGTTTGCTGATGGTATTCTCGCAGAGAGGCATCGATGTTATGATGGTCAGTGTTCATTAGTTAAATTTGTAAATAACTCTGAGCACTCTAACAGGAAATCGATACACCCGGCCACACCGCTATCATTGCAGCCACTTACCCCGAATATGTTGCATGCTCTGATGCTAGCCCGTGGGCAGACTTTGCCAACGAGCCCCCTGCCGGCCAGCTTCGTTTTGCACTCCCAGAGGTCATGAACTTCACTGCTTCCTTACTTACAAACGTCGCAAAGGCCCTCCCTTCGCACTATTTCAGCACCGGCGGCGATGAACTTAACACGAACTGTTACGCCAATGACTACCTAACGGAGCAGCAGCTCAACAGGACCGGCATGACGCTAAACGGTGCTCTTGACACGTTCACACAGACCACTCACGGTGCATTGATTGCCCAGGGAAAGACGCCCGTCGTGTGGGAGGGTATGCGCTGTGTTTCTTCCTTTGAATGACAGTATTAAATGGAGACCGCGGTCATTCAGAAATGGTCCTCGATTGGAATATTACACTCTCAAACGAGACTATTGTGATGTAAGTATAATGATATCATGATCTGACTTTGCTGATTCAACTGTATTGAAAGGATTTGGATTTCTTCTGCAGATGCTGCTGCAGTGGCAGGAAGGGGTTTCAGGATCATCCACGCACCATCAAATTACTTCTACCTGGTCAGTTGACGAGTTTTTCTACAGGACACAACATCCTTATTATCCCAGGATTGTGGTGCTGGTGAATGGCTGGGAGACGACCCAACTGGGTTAGTCCTCGTCTTGTTGAATGTACTCGATCTGAACTGACATCCCTTGGGAGAACAGAAATAGCTGGTGCGACCCCTTCAAGACCTGGTCCAAGGCAAGTATGAATGTCGAAGATAGCCACGCATCTCACAATGTTTCGTTAGGCATATACCTTTGATCCGTTGGCAAACTTGACCGAGGCGCAGTACGAACTTGTTCTCGGAGGTAAACACAATCTAGTCTCAAAGTTAAACCAACCTTTCTGAGAAATCTGCAGGCGAGCAAATTCTATGGAGTGAACAGTCTGGTCCTCAAAATGTCGACCCGATCGTGTGGCCACGCGCTGCAGCATCAGCAGAAATTTTCTGGAGTGGGAAGCAGCCCACTGGTGCTGCGCTCAACGTCACCGAGGCACTTCCTCGTTTGCATGTAAGTAGTGTTTCTTGATGTGGAAGTACTTCGATGACAGATGGACGATACAGGACGTCAGGTACAGGATGGTACAGCGCGGCATCAAAGCCATCCCACTCCAGCCGCAGTGGTGTGCACTTCGACCGGACGCATGCGATATATACGCTTAATTTAGAACTTGATCCGAACTCTGGGTTTTTTCACGATTGGTCTTGGCGTTAATCAGTCTGCGCCGTTGCTTACAAGATTTGTACAGCTCTCATTCACCCAAAACTTGACTTATATCGAGAAATTCAAATTTTCACCAATAAATTGTATCCGTACTACGTGTATATAGCGCCACTAGAATTCTCAAAATAGCAGGTAACAACACCCAACGCAGGCAATGTCTTTAGATTTACATGAAACCTTGTTTTGAGTCCTGACTCTACCGTACCCCAGTGATGCATCAAGCTTTACTTATTCCCGAAGTCCTCCTGGAGATATTCGCTTATAATATGATACCATCTACTGAAACAACATCGACCCAGAAATTGTTTGCAGCGCTTGCAAGGACATGCAAAATCTTCCACGAGCCTGCGATGGATTTGCTGTGGACTGAAATCCATGGATTAGAACCACTGCTAGGCTGTGTAGCGAGGCTACATCCACTGATATATCATAATGGCACAAGGGTCAGTGCACGACTTCATTACGCTTTGTTCGTTTCTTTTCGGCTCACTGAGCGTCTACATAATAGTGGGACGACTCGGACGAGCCCTGGGCGAAAGGTGTTGAGCCATTATCTGCCCGTGAGGTCCATCAATTTCTGCGTCACTCCTCCCGTATACGCACATTGGACATACAATCTGATCATCCACACCTTCTATCTGTCATCCCCGCCGAGGCATGCGTATTTCCGAGGCTAAAGTCATTAAGTCTTTCCACCACATATTTGAACCTTTTTCTGCCTCACATGCTGCACCGATGTCATCTATTGAGCATCGACAAGGGTCTCCAATCTTTTGTGACACGTTGCATTGCTCTGGAGCATTTATGCATCTACACTCCCATAAGTGATGATGGTGGCAGGACAGCGGATGAACTGTCCCCCCTATCCGATAGGATTCATTGGTGCACGCGACCTGTGACTCTTTCTTGTCCAATGCTCGACTTGGCAGCATGGAAACACCTCTCCCACCTCCCTACCCTTCGCAAATTGGAAATTGATCAAGGTTGTAATGACCCTCCTTCGCTGCCAAAACAAGATATCGTGAATTTATCATTCCTTAACATCACAAGCCTTTCCTTTCGAGAGCTCTACGATGCTGGATACATTATCACAGTCTTGCGACACTCGCAATTTCCCTTGCTGAAAGAATTCAGGTTTGAAGCAAACTGTCTGTCTTCAGAAGAGACCGAGCAACTCTTTCATGCTCTGTCCCACTGCAAAGCGTGTCAGACTCTAGAAGAAATCTCGATATGTTCTTATGACAATGTAGTCGTGGAAAACGACGAATTTGTGACACCAATTCCGCATTTCCTTTGCTTCACACAGCTCCGAACTCTGAAGCTTATGTTTAATAATTTCTACATCTACCTGGACAATGATATGCTCTTGCAAGCTATGTCTAGTTGGCCGCACATCCGCACTCTGGAAATCATCGACTCTATTCTTTCTTCCGAAGTCACCCTCCGTGGATTATTCACAGCGCTCGGTCTATGTCCACAATTGCATACACTACAAATTTCAATCAAGATTGCAACTATCGACATCGATCCTGATGCTGAGCCAATACAACATACTACCTCCCTACGATCATTGGATTTGGAGTCATCCGATTATCAAATGGCAGATGCTGAAACTATCGCTCACATCATTTCCGCCTGGCTCCCTTGTGTCGACGAAGTTGAAAGCATATTTTGTTTTATTTGGGGTAAAGTTAACAGGTGTCTTAAATCTTTCAGAACGGCTACTGCGCCGCGTGTCGTGGGAGCCTCCTAGAATACTATTTGAGTTTGGAATACTTTGAGTTCTTTCATTCATTTGTTATCGTTGTCGTCGCTGTTGACCGTAGTTATAAACTGGTGTGTTAGTACTTCTGCATAATCGCCAAGGACCCACTGGTTCACTGTCATTAGTACGATTTCCAACATCATGACAATGTTCCGGCTTGGGGTGGAGCTGGGGTGTTTCGCCTGTGAATATAGGCATGTTGCTTGAAAGGTTTGTCGAGGTAGTTTCAAGAGTTGGAATTGTACGAAATGGTTATATTATCACACAATATGGCGCTTTCCCAAGTATGGTATATGCGTGTTTGAAGCACATCGGTGCACCCTCAGCCGAGAAAGTGGTGAGGACTTGATATATCGGAAAAATCTGAATTATCTGAGCACAAGATACCTGAAATCCCCCTATCATGCTGACCAGGCCTGGCTAGGCAAGCCACCATGGTAGGGCCTGACAATGCCTGATGCATGATGACCCTCAATGGACTTATGATCGGCATACTATCGGTAGCACACTGAGAGCTTGGTTTTTCTATAAAGGACAAATGGTTATTGCTTAGTAATCAAGCCCTCTCCTGGTGCTCCCAACGTGCATGTCTTCCGTTCCAAACGGTGCAGACATCTCTGCTGGTACTCACCCGGATCTGTCGCTCGGGTCATTTGTATCAGGTCCCAGTACACCCGGCAGACCACTCCGTGTTCCGTCAATTTCATCACCTGCTCCCAGCAACGGTGATGGCCCAGACACACCCCTTCCACGCGCACGACGTCCAAGACAAAGCGCACCAGGAGGAAAAGGCGCTGCTTTATCGTTAAGAGACCAAGAAAAGGTAAACCAAACACCGCCGCCCACTGACTCTGTCTAAACTAACCTACACAACAGCACATCGACTCTCTCAAAAAAGAAAACTTTAACATCAAACTACGCGTTCATTTCCTCGAAGAGCGTCTTGCGCAGCTTGCACCCGACCAGATAGATGCTGCTCTCAAACAGAACATTAATCTCAAGATCGAGGTCCAACAACGCGGTCTTGAGATCAAGAAACTGAAGAAACTCGTCTTGGAGCTTGAGCGTGAGTTGGAGCGTCTCCAGCGTGGCTCGACGCGCGACCATGATCTGGAATCGCGGCTGCACGAGCGCGAACGCGACTTGGAGACACAGCTACATGAGCGGGAACGCGATCTTGAGATGCAGCTTCAAGAGCGCGAGCATGAGATCAGGGAGTTGAGGAAGACCCAGGTCATCATTGAGCGCAGTGGGGACGACTCCATAGATCCCAGTTATGCACGGAAAGTCGAGGATCTGCGTGCTGAGAATGAAGAACTTCGTCATGAGCTCGAGCAGCGCGATCAACTTCTCATTGCACGCGAGGAGGAGAACGAGGCACTTGCTGACCATGCTGATCGGTTACAACTGGAGGTCGAGGATTTGCAGCGACGGAGAGAAGCGGAAAGCATTGAAAGGAGCGAGAGTCGGGCTCAAATAATTGAGGAGAGAGAGGAACGTGAGGCTGTGGAGGACGATCTCAACTCAATCCGGGATAAACTTGCTGCCGCCACTATCGAGCTACAACAGAAGGAGGACGAATTGGAGCTCAAGAACAAAGAGATAGATGATTTAATCCAGGAACATGATCGCGTCGTTGATGTTGTCGAGGAGGAGTGGAGGGGTGAAGTCGAAGAGGCCAGGAGTCAGGTTGAAGAACTCAGAGATGTTTGTTTCGTTGTCCTATTTGTCTTCTGTCTCTCACTATCGCATAGGTCCTCGCAGAACGCGAAAACGAAGCAAGAGAACTCCGCCTCAATATCACAGAGCTCGAAGCCAATACCAACGACCTCCATGCCAAGTTCGAAGCCACACTCGCACATCTCGAACAAGAAGCAGAGGAGAAAGATGCCGAGCTCCGCGCTGCGAACGAGGAGATCGAGCAACTCGGAAAGCAAGTATACGCACTCGAGGAAGATGCAGATCGCATGGCCGAGGATCACGAACGTCAGAGAGAGGATGACGCAGTCGAGCGCGAAACACTAGAAGCACTCGCGTCTGCGCTCAAAGATGTACGTTCATTTTTGTCTCTCACTCGAATTTCAAAAGCTCACTATGCAACAGAAAGTCTCAGGACTGAAATCCCAACTCCAAGACCTCCAAGAACTCTACGACCAATCTCTTCAAGACATGCACGCACACCGAGCCCGTCAGGAAGAACTAGCGGGGCACATCGAAGACCTAGTAACCCAAGTGAAAAGCGAACAGGAAGCTCGAGAGAGTCTTGAGCGCGAGTTCGACGATGTCGAGAAGACGCACGAGTCTGAGCTCCGACGCGAACGCCGTGCACTCGAAGACAAAGACTCCGCACTGCGCAACACCCTCGATGATCTCTCACGCACGCAGACCCTCCTCTCACAACGCCAAGGCGACCTCGAAGCCGTCCAAAACGCACTTCGGGATATGGAACAACGGTCCAAGGAGCTCGGGGAGACCCATACGACCGCGCGGTTCTCGTTGCAGCTAGAAGTCGACAGGCTAAAACGTGATGTCGACCGTTTAGAGGACGAACTATCTCGTACGAGGAAAGATGTCGGCGACCGAGAGGGTACGACTCGTGATCGTGAAGATCTGATTCATAAACTGCGGCTCGAAGTACAACAGCTCACCACACAGCTCAACACCCAAACTCAAGCGCGTCTCGGTCTCTCAGAGAAGCTTGACAGCGCGCAAAGCAGTCTCAAGACGGCTGAGGCAGAGTCGTTTGGGTATAGGACGAGAGTGAATGAGCTGGAGACGCGTTTGTCTAAAGACCAGCGGACGTTATTGAGTGCTGAGAATCAATATCGTGATCAGCTTACGGAGCGAAATACATTGCTGCTTACGATATATCAATACATGGATAAGATTCTCGGGGTGGATAAGACTCCCGTAAGTTCTTCCGTTACTCTAACACGCGTCACTCACAAAAACATGTTATTTCGCAGAAGAAAGGCAATCAAGCAGAAACGAAGCCCTTCACTAATTTCAGTGTTTTCCACGACAACCTCATCACACGACTCAAAGCTCTATCCCAGATCCAACTCGACTTTGAAAAGCGCGTCAAAGATGCAGAAGGGAAATTCACTGACAAGCTTGCTGAGATGCGGAGGCAACTTGATGTGCGGTGGAAACAGATCGATAAGTTTGAGTCGAGCGTAAAGGCGTATGGTGAGGCAAAGTCTACATGGAGACGGAAGTTCACTGCAAAGGAAGGGGAGATTGAGGGGTTGAAGGTGGGTATTTTTATGAGCGTTTTTGATTTTACGTTGACTTTGATTGATACTCTTACTCTCATCTACGAAGGCCACCAACGCAGAATTAACCTCACAACTAGTGACGTCTCGACGACCAACCCAAGGCGACTCCCAAGAAACAAAGACGCTCCTTTCCCGCGCAGTAAATGCTGAGAAACGCCTAGTGGTGGTTCAAAACCAGCTCCTCCTAAGCGAAGAGAAGATTTCGAACATAAACCAAAAGACGACTACGGCTGATCAGAAGTGGGAGGCGAGGGTGAAGGAGTATGAGACAAGGCTGAAAGCGGGGGAGGAGAAGTATAAAAGGGAGAGGCAAGGGGCGAAGGAGAGGGTGTTGGAGTTGGAAAATCAGATGAGGTTTGTGTTTTTTCCTCCTCTACCTTTCCTCTTTTCCTCCTTGCATGTCCAAGGTCTTGTGCTGACGATTTGGCATGGCAGGAGTCTAGAACGCCAGAACGAACTCGCTCAAAAACGGAGTGCGCAACTGGACAATGTGGCAGAGGCAAATAAAGGTCCCTCGCGGCCACGGTGATGATACCCTCCTTGCTGTTTGCCGTGTCTACGATGTTCACCCTTATGGGTGTTTTATAGCGAAGGTGTGCTCTTGCTTTCGTTCGGTTCTTGACGTCGCAATTTTGTATTAATTAGTAACATACATCTCATGTATTTTTCTTTCCTTTTTTTGCTCTGGGACAATGATCGTTGACTCGCATAGTTTAAAAGTGTGCATGATGACGGTGAATTGCTGCTGGATCACCATTAATCACGTAGTTGTCTGCGAACTTCGTAACATACTCAGGATACTCAACGAGCGTATTGATCGGGAAATTCCGTAGGGGAAGTAGAACTTATTTTGGTCACTTACTAGCGATCAATCGGACCTTGCACGATCGAGGTACGTTGCTGATATTAATATCTTCCGCGCTATCCACGAGACTTCAAGCACACGATTCACGATGGCTTCAGACTCAGAAGAAAGCCCTATGCTGGAGCCCACCGCGCATGAATCTATCTATGACAGATTCGTGCCACATCAAAAGAGGTGGATTCTGTTTCACGTGTCCTTTGTGGGTTTGTTGGCTAGTGAGTACTGGCAGTTAAGGTCACGGTATACTGTCGACGTGATACTTACGAACATTGGTTAGTGTTCGTCCAAGTGACGTTCGTGCCTTCCATCCCTCAGATAGCTAAAGATCTCAACGTAACGGATGCTGTCGTCAGGTGTGTGTGATATGCACATATGATATGCAGCAGCGATCAACCTGTTTTCCCAGCTTGGCTTTCAGCCTATCGATCTTTGCTAATGCCATTGGAGAGTTGATTTGGTCTACTTATTCGTCTTTCTGTACGTGCATCCACTGCGGCCCCTTGTCTTTGTACTCGTGGTAGTTTTCGAGTTCAACCCCAGTCTTTCAGATGGTCGCCGACCGATATATCTCTGGGGAATGCCGTTTCTATGTGTTGGGAGCTGTGGTGTCGCCCTGTCCGCTTCGTTGCAGAGTCTGTTATTTTGGCGATTCGTCCAGATGTTTGGATGCTCTGGGGCGTTGTCGTTGGGGGCTGGGGTAATTGGTGACATCTATAAATTGGAGGAGAGAGGAACTGCTATCGGGGCATTCGTTAGTGTGAGGGATCGTTTATGATTGAATGGTTCCTCTAGTTTGGTACTGACACTACTATCTCAGGTCACAATCATCGGGTACGCTGTTGCCCCGTTTGTTGGAGGTAAACGCATTCTGCATGTTTGTGGCCGCTGGCTCTAGCAAATTTAAACAGGTGCGGCAACACAGTATTGGTCCTGGCGCAATTTGCATTATTCCATTGGCGCATGGGGATTACTCGAGATGCTTTTCATATACCTCTCGTTTCCTGAGACGACCCATCCCGGCACATTGGGCATCGATAAACTGCCATCCAGAAGATCGATGCATATCGCATGGATTAATCCTCTGAGCAGTCTTTGGTTGCTTCGCAGTCCGAACCTGTTCGCGGTTGTGAGTGCATTTACCATGCGCTAGTACAAAGTCTTCATTTTATGTGAGATATAGATGCTCGTGTCAACTATAATAACCAATACTAACTATAGTGGGTTGTTACTTGTTACCAATCGTGCAGTGCAATCTCACAAAAAGTGTAGTTCTCCTCGTACCGCTAGCGTATACTATTGTAAGCTGGCAATTGTCTTCCATCTCGCATCCTGATCGCAGTGTAGGGCGTCCGGTATGGAATCACGAACGAGGCCATCATCGGCGCGTTTTTCCTCCCAAACGGACTGGGAAGCTTCAGTATGTGCAGAGCATTGTGATCGCAATGCACCAACACAATCTTTGACAGCCGGAGCTCTGATCGCTGGCCGCCTATCAGACACTGTAGTAAGAAGATGGCGGGAGAAGCGCGGAGGAGCGTGGTGTCCCGAAGACCGCTTAAGAGCAGCGTGGATCGGAGGGTTTATCGTTCCATTGTCTATCGGGGCGTCAGGGCTGATTACGACGTATATTGGGGGCCCAATCGGCCTTGGGCTGAATATATTATGCCTCTATGCGAATGGAGTGGGGGTAAGCCCTGCCAGCTAGAACTTCATTCCGTGCATAAAGCAATTCATTGATTTCATAGGTCGACTTAGTGTTGAATCCTATCAACACTTATAATGTGGACGTAATGCATTCTCGAAGCGCAGAGGCCACAGCTGCTTGCATGTTAGTCTCCATGATATTGCGTGACCATCAAACCTGAACACGTTCATTTACCTATCAGGGCGAGTCGGTCGCTCATTATGTCTGCTGCCACTGCTGTTATTGTTCCATCGATCGAGCGCATGGGTGTTGCGTGGACGGACATCATCGCGGCTGTCTTTGCAGTCATTGGACAATGGTAAGGGTCTTTTTGACTGTAAAATTGGTGATGCTGATATTGCACTGCTTCAAATTTTCTGTCGTAGGATCCTTTCCTTGACAATTCGCTATGGCGATCGCATGAGGGCGAGCATAGATGTTGGTTTCTCGACACTGGAGAATAACTGACGGATTCATCTTCGTTTATCTGAAGGGAAGCATTGTATCAATATATGTAGCAGAATATACTCGTCACCATTGCCAATAGGCTGGTCTTTCGTAACGACTCAGAGCCACCTGGAGTAAAGTTGACTAAGAAACAAGTTGGCAACTACTCGGCGCTCAATTACACCTGCAACTTCGTGCTGACAGGTATATGTAACAGCTTGCGGCAAATCATGAACTGAAATCCTACGATGCTCCATATTAATCACTGGTCAGTGATTCCGAGAGGTGAGGTGATATGCGGTCGTTTCCTCTGTTGTGGCGCGAGTCGGATTGATACCGTGATCTGTGCTAATAGTTTCTGTATGCTCGTTGGATACTGTGGGCGCGTACAGAGTTAGCACTCTTTGAGACCAATAATATCATACCATCTCGAACACAGAACGAAGGCGCTGGTAGATATAGAACACCTTGCACTCTCTGAAGGACTCGTAACTCGTTGGGAAGAATGTATTTCAAAGAGTAGGTCTGGAGAATCCAATTGTATTTATCTACATTAGCCACGGCAACTCGCACCAAGCGACAAGCTGACGACATGGATCTATGTAGCAGGTCAGTCTCGCAACCAGGATGAGTCAAGGTCTGTGTCGGGTGCATACTAGAATAAACATTGCTGAGACTTTCGGATAAGTCGCGGTAAATCGAACCATAAATTGATAACCTATCGTCCACCATAACAAGTCATGTAATTCGCGATACATTGTAATAGAGACATACGGATCTGATTTTGGACGCGCACAACGTGCACTTGCAAATTAATTTACAATCAACTCACGCATGCAGTCCGTCCTCTCTCAACACCAAGGCAACTCGAAGGTGTCCAAAACGCGCATTGGGTGGGAATAATGGTCCAAATAACTCGGGAAGACGCATGGTACACAAGACAGTACAATTTTTCTTGCTGCTAGAGGTCGGGGACGAGATGCCGATGGTCTTGAGGATGAACTTTCACGTGAGTGCGAAGATGTCGGCTGAGAAGTATGACTCACGTATCATGATCGTGAAGATCTGATTTATAAACTGCTGCTGAAGTACAACCACTCACCGTTTAACACCTAGACTTAAGCGAACCTAGGTCTCTCAGAGAGACCGCAGAAAAATCTCGAGACCGGTGATGTGGACTCGTTGCTCAGGCCTCAGGATAGGGTTACCCACGCAGCCCTCCATAGTCAATGTTATGTCAAACTGCCGGCGATTTTACGACCGACCTACTTATCTAAGGGGATTCCCACAAAACTAAAACCATTCTCTCTGAGAAATTCTTGATACCAGTGGTTCAAGGACGACTACGACTGGTCAGGAATGGGAGGTGAGATTGAAGGTCGAAGAGAAGTCTAAGAAGGAGAGACAGGGCGCGAAGGAGAGGGTGTTGGAGTTGGAGAGCTAGAAAACTTTTGCTTCCCCCTCCCCATTTGTCTCTCTCTCTTTGCATATCGAGGTCTTGTGCTGATGATGTTTTACGGTTAGAGTACGTCTAGCCTAATGCCAGAATGGTACTCGCTTGAACACGTGCATTGATTAGTAATCGATTAGTAACTTGCAACTTACATCTATATTGGTTACAGTCTTGACAGGTCTTGACTCGTGATGCATTGATGTATCTTGTCGGCAGGTAGGCAACTCATCCTTCTCAGGGAGTCAGCTCATGATTCACAATGGCTTCAGAAGAATGTCCTTTGCTGGTGCCCGCCGCCCATGAAGCTATCTATAACAGATTCGCGCCACATCAAAAGAGGTGGATTCTGTTTCATGTGTCCTTTGTGGGTTTGTTGGCTAGTGAGTACTGCGAGTTTAAGCGTCTGTTGACCCAGAGGCGTGATACTGATGAACATTGGTCAGTGTTCGTCCAAGTGACGTTCGTGCCTTCGATCCCTCGGATAGCTAAAGACCTCGACTTAACGGATGCTGTCGTCAGGTGTGTGTTGTATGCTCATCCGACGTGCAGTGATCGAGCTATTTCCCAGCTTGGCTTTTAGCATATCGATCTTTGCTAATGCTATTGGGGCGTTGATTTGGTCTGCTTATTCGTCTTTCTGTGCGTACATCCACGGCGTGTTTTGTACTCTTGGTAGCTTTTGAGTTCTAACAACAGTCCTACAGACGGATGCCGAGCAATATACCTGTGGGGAATGCCGTTTTTATGCGTTGGGAGTTGTGGAGTTGCGCTGTCGGCTTCGTTGCAGAGTCTGTTATTCTGGAGATTCGTGCAGATGTTTGGATGCGCTGGGGCGTTGTCGTTAGGTTTTGGCGTAATTGGTCACATTTATGAATTGGAGGAGAGGGGGACTGCTATCGGGACATTCTTTAGTGTGAGGGATCATGGTGATTGAATGTTTTTTTTTGGTTTGGTACTGACACTGCTCTCTCAGATTACACTTATCGGGGACTCTGTTGCCCCGTTTCTTGGAGGTAAATGCATTCTGCATCTTTATAGCCGCTGACTCTAGCAACACATTTGAACAGGTGCGGCGACACAGTATTGGTCATGGCGTAATTTGCATTATTCCATTGCTGCATGGGGATCACTCGAGATGCTGTTCATATACCTTTCGTTTCCTGAGACGAGCCATCCCGGCACATTGGGCATCGATAAACTGTCCTCCAGGGGATCGATCCATATCGCATGGATAAATCCTCTCAGTAGTCTTTGGCTGCTTCGAAGTCCGAACGTATCTGCGGTTGTGAGTGCATATACCATGCGCTAGTACAAAGTCTTAATGTTGTATGAAATGTAGATGCTTGTGTCGACTTTAATAACCAACACTAACTATGGTATGTTGTTATTTGTTACCAATCGTGCAGTGCAATCTCACAAAAAAATGTAGTTCTTCTCGTACCGCTAGCGTATACTATTGTAAGCTAACAATCGTCTTCTATCTCGCATCCTGATCGCAGTGTAGGGCGTCCGGTATGGAATCACGAACGAGGCCATCATTGGCGCGTTTTTCCTCCCAAACGGCCTGGGAAGCTTTGGTATGTGTAGAGCATTGTACTCGCAGTGCGCCAACATAATCTTTAACAGTCGGAGCTTTGATCGCTGGCCGCCTATCAGACACTGTAGTAAGAAGATGGCGGGAGAAGCGCGGAGGAGTGTGGTGTCCCGAAGACCGCTTGAGAGCAGCGTGGATCGGAGGGCTCATTGTCCCATTGTCTGTTGGGGCGTCAGGGCTGATCACAACGTATATTGGAGGCCCGATCGGCCTTGCGCTGAATATATTATGCCTTTATGCGAATGGAGTGGGGGTAAGTCCTACTAGCTAGAACCTTCATTCCGTGCGTACAGCAATTCATTGATTTCATAGGTTGACTTAGTGTTGAATCCCGTTACCGCTTATAATGTGGACGTAATGCATTCTCGAAGCGCAGAGGCCACAGCTGCTTGCATGTTAGTCTCCGTGATATTATGTGACTATCTAACCTAAACACGTTCATTCACCTGTCAGGGCGAGTCGGTCACTCATTACGTCTGCTGCCACTGCTCTTATTATTCCATCGATCGAGCGCATGGGTGTTGCGTGGACGGACATCATCGCAGCTGTCCTTGCGGTCATTGGACAATGGTAAGAATCTTCTTGACTGCAGGACTGGTGATGCTGACATTGCACCCCTTCAAATTTCTGTCATAGCATCGTTTCCTTCACAATTCGTTATGGCGATCGCATGAGGGCAAGCGTAGATGTTGGTTTCTCGACCATGGAGAATAACTGACGGATTCATCTCAAGGGACGCAATGTATCAATATATGTAGCAGAGCATACTCGTCACCATTCCCAATAGGCTGGTCTTTCATAACGGCTCAGAGCCACCCTGGGTGAAGCTGATGCTTCTATGCTAAGCTCCAGATTAATCACTCCTGAGTAAATCCGAGAGGTGACATGCAGTCGATTCCTCCGTTGTGACCTGAGTCGGGCTGATACTGTTGTCTGTGCTAATAGTTGCCGTGTGCTCGTTGGTTGTTGTGGGCATCTACAAATTCAGGCGATTTGGCTGAAAGCAGACGTCGCCCGCCACTCATCAGACACTGAATGTTCGAGCCATTCTGTATTTCAGTCCCATGAGAAACATGGTCCCAGGCGGAATGTGTGCCTTGAACCTTCAGATCGAGATGTCCACGTAGAACAGTCAGCAAAGCCTGTACCTCGGCGAGGGACTCTTTATTGGTATGTCATAGACCATTGTGGTCCCTCTTCTCCCACGTCAGTGAGGAAAACTTGTTATGCCTAGTAGAATCTACGTGAAGGGAGGGTGCCAAAACTTGCCAAAACTCCAGACTCGCATTGGCCTGAGATCTGATAAATGATAGTTTGCATTCCGTACAGCAACAAGACGGATGTCCTCGTATCACTAATCAATGACAGGTTTGAGCGCCTGCTAGTCAGGAACAAGTTGAAAACAGCTCGCATCGCTACTACTGTGCCAATGGAAACATTGCAGAGACACTGACAACGAGTCGTCAGGCCCTTGAATCCAGGGTCGTGGCCACAGCCTACCGATCGAACCATCTTACCAAGCACTAATGCAATTACTCCTCAGCGTTCAGCACCAACTTCCAAGTATCGTGCCTATTATTTGATATGAAAAAGACCCGAATCCAGATCCGAGTGTCAATCTGCCGTTCTGCTGCGGCCATTGCTATCAAGAGACACAAACCTTCCGGTCATAACCAGCAAAAATGACCCTTGTAAAGCGGTTTTGCCCCCTACCAACGCCGTGCTTGCTTCGAGATATCGAGTTCCAGGACCCTGGAAGAGGGTCTTTTCTTGTGATGTGAAGTACCTTCCATTCTATCCTTCCACTCTCTAATCTTCACCTTCCCTCTCATAAAGACATTTACAGTGTCTCTTGCACAGGTATTCATGCATCCCTAAGGCTAGTACTTCAAGTCTCTCCCGAGTCTTTCCGGTCATGCATACTTAAGTTCTCATTGGACCCCTCGAGCTGGGGATCTTCTCACCTGCTATTAATAGGCTCGACCAATTAAAGAAAATTAAACTCGATCAAGATCGATTCTGTATCTATTTGTTCTTGGTTTGTCAGCTTTTTTGTCGTCGTTGAACTACATAAAGACTTTCGGATAAGTCACGGTAAATCGAACTATAAGTTGATAGCCGAATCTAACGCAATCCAGCATGCTGGCGATTTTACGACCAACCTACTTATGAAAGGGAATTCCCACGAAACCAAAACCAGAACCAGATGTACTCCTTCGAATACGTGTACATTGGTAATTTGAAAGAGGTATTACATGTATACCGGCTCTAGATAGCGGTTACAGTATTGACTCGTGATGTATCATGTCAGCAGGTAGGCAACTCATCCTTCTCAGGGAGTCAGCTCACGATTCACGATGGCTTCAGAAGAAAGTCCTTTGCTCAGGCTGGTGCCCGCTGCCCATGAAGCTATTTATAACAGATTCGCGCCACATCAAAAGAGGTGGATTCTGTTTCACGTGTCTTTCGTGGGTTTATTGGCTAGTGAGTACTGGGCGCTAAAGCATACTGTTGACCCAGAAGCGTGATACTGATGAACATTTGTAGTGTTCGTCCAAGTGACGTTCGTGCCTTCGATCCCTCAGATAGCTAAAGATCTCGACTTAACGGATGCCGTCGTCAGGTGTGTGTTGTACACTCATCTGATGTGTAGTGACCGAGCTATTTTCCAGCTTGGCTTTTAGCTTCTCGATCTTGGCTGATGCTACCGGAGCGTTGGTTTGGTCTGCTTATTCGTCTTTCTGTGCGTGCATCCATGGCGTGTATTGTACTTGTGTTAGCTTTTGATTTCTAACCACAGTCCTACAGATGGGTCCCGAGCAATATACCTGTGGGGAATGCCGTTTCTATGTGTTGGGAGTTGTGGTGTCGCCCTGTCGGCTTCATTACAGAGTCTGTTATTCTGGCGATTTGTGCAGGCGTTTGGATGCGCTGGCGCATTGTCGCTGGGGACTGGCGTGATTGGTCACATTTATAAATTGGAGGAGAGGGGGACTGCTATCGGGGTGTTCTTTAGTGTGAGGGATCATGATGACTGAATGGTTTTTTTTCCGGTTTGGTGCTGGACACTGCTATCTCAGATTACACTTATTGGCTACGCTGTTGCCCCATTTCTTGGAGGTAAATGCACTTTGGATATTGTGACGCTGAATTAGTGACGCATTCGAACAGGTGCGGCGACAATCATTGGTCTTGGCGCAATTTGCATTATTCCATTGGTGCATGGGGATTACTCGAGATGCTTTTCATATACCTTTCGTTTCCTGAGACGAGCCATCCTGGCACATTGGGCATCGATAAACTGCCCTCCAGGAGATCAATCCACATCACATGGATTAATCCTCTGAGCAGTTTGGTTACTTCGCAGTCCGAACTATTCGTAGTTGTGAGTGCATTTACCATACGCTAGTGAAAACTCTTAATTTCGTGTGAGATGTAGATGCTTGCGTCAGCTCTAATGGTCAACACAGTCTATGGTGTGTCGTTACTCGTCACTGACTGTGCAGTACATTCTCACATAAAACAATGCAGTTCTTGTCGTACCGATGGCGTATACTATTGTAAGCTAACAATCGTCTTCCATCTCGCATCCTGATCGCGGTGTAGGGCATCCGGTATGGAATCACGAACGAGGCCACCATCGGCGCGTTTTTCCTCCCAAACGGACTGGGAAGCTTCAGTAGGTGTAGAGCATTGTACTCGCAGTGCACCAACACAATCTTTAACAGCCGGAACTTTGATTGCTGGCCGCCTATCAGACACTGTAGTAAGAAGATGGCGGGAGAAGCGCAGAGGAACGTGGTGTCCCGAAGACCGTTTGAGAGCAACGTGGATCGGAGGGTTGTTCATTGTCCCGTTGTCTATCGGGGCATCGGGGCTGATCACGACGTATATTGGGGGCCCGATCGGCCTTGCGCTGAATATATTATGCCTTTATGCGAATGGAGTGGGGGTATGTCTTACTAGCTAGATCCCTCACCCGTGCATAAAGCAATTCACCGATTTTATAGGTCGACTCAGTGTTAAATCCTATTAGCTCTTATAATGTGGACGTAGTACATTCTCGAAGCGCAGAGGCCACAGCTGCTTGCATGTTAGTCTCCATGATATTGTGACTATCTAACCTGAACACGTTCATTTACCTATCAGGGCGAGCCGGTTGCTCATTCTATCTGCTTCCATTGCTTATCCTTCCATCGATCGAGCGCATAGGTGTTGCGTGGACGAACATCATCGCGGCTGTCCTTGCGGTCATTGGACAAGGGTGAGGGTCTTTTGACTGCAAGACTGATTACTAACACAGCACCGCCTCAAATCTTCTTTAGGATCATTTTCTTGACAATTCGTTATGGTGATCGCATGAGGGCCAGCATAGATGTTGGTTTCTCGACCATGGAGAACAACTGACGGATTCATCTTCGTTTATCTTAAGGGAGGCATTATGTATTATAATCAATCTATGTGGAACAATATACTCGTCACGATTGCCAATGGGCTGGTCCTTCATAACGGCTCAGAGCCACCTTGAGTGAAGTTGACTAGAAAACAAGTTGAACTGTGGATGCTCAATTACACCTGCAACTTTCGTGCTGACAGATGTATGTAACGGCTTGCGAAAAATGATGAGCTGAAATTATATGATTTTCCAGATTAATCACTCACGAGTGAATCCGAGAGGTGAGGTGACATATTGATATTATTCTACCCCGAAGCGAGGAACGAGCGTAGGGTTAAAATTAGGACTTTGCGACAGCGGCAGTGCAGCACGCGGCCTCTCTTGTCTCCGCACCACGCAGTGCTCACGCCACGCTCAAACCGGCCTGCTGCTTCACCCACTACTCCCTTATCCTCGCAGCCTACATTGCCACTGGTACCTGAACGTAGTCAACTTTAACTACATACTAGTACTACATCCCTCTTCCTGGGGCCCGGGTGGCTGGTACCTAGACCTGCTGAGTCTGAGGCTGCGAGGATGCCCACCTGCCCTCGCAGCTCACCCGGCTCTCTCTCGCACAGGTTGGGGCCGCCATAGGGGCCGGGTTGCCCCTTCGGGGCTTCCACCCGACAAACTAAGCTGACATCATGGATCTATGTAGCAGGTCGGTCTCGCACCAGCTGAACGAGC